>NW_027331996.1:2229320-2406123 GCF_048418815.1 Hemitrygon akajei | reverse complement strand
GGTTTCAATCGGGTCAACCCTCATTCTACAGACCCACAAGAACCTTGAATAACTCCAGACCGCCGAACGCCTCAATTCCCGCCAGGCCCGGGGTCCGGGGTCCAAGAACGGAATCCCGATGCTCTCTCCCGTCAATACGTTTCCGTTTTCCCAGCCCCGAGACCATCCTTCCACCATCCGGTGTAGTGGCTGCCCTCGCCTGGGAGATCGAGTCCAGAGTCACGGAGGCCCAACGGACTCAACCTGACCCAGGCATCGGATCTCCCAATCGCCTCTTTGTACTCGATTCTGCTCGATCGCAGGTTCTCCCAGTGGGGGCACACTTCTCGTTTCGCCTGCCATCTCGGGATCGATCGGACTCTGACCCTCCTGAAGAGACATTTCTGATGGCCCTCCATGGACGCTGACACCCGTTCCTGTGTCTCTGCATGTTCCGTCAGCGCCCGGGGAAAAGCCTCGGTCCAGGCCCATATACAGAGTGCCGAAAGATCTGGGAAGACACACACACGGCCCTGCTTCGCTCAGCCAACCGTAACCGAAAAATTGCCGACCGCCATCGTACCCCTGCTCCTGAGTATCGACATGGGCAGATGGTGTGGCTGTCGGCTAGATACATTCCTCTCAAGAACGAGCCCAAGAAGCTCGCCACCCGCTTCCCGGGACCCTTCGAGTTTGAGAGCATTATCAATCCCACGGCAATCCGGCTCAAACTACCTTCGTCAATGCAGATCTATCCTACAGTTCACGTCTCCCAGTTAAAACCGGTTTCTGTCAGCCCCTTTTGCCCTCCGACCGAACACCCTCTACCTCCCCCCCCCCCCGGGATCATCAACGACCATCCGGCGTACACCGTCCGGCGGTTATTGGATGCTCGCCGTCCGGACAGGGGTCTCCAGCACCTGTTTGACTGGGAGGGTTACGGCCCGAAAGAAGGTTCCTGGATTCCCCGCTCCTTCATCCATTAGTTCTATGTTCCGCTCTAGTTTCAAGACAGTCCCTGTAAATCCCGTCTCCTTGTCAAGATTCCTCCGGTTTGCTGTTCTACGTTCACGTCTAAGCCAGCATCCCCAACTCAGTCAACGTGCCGGTGTCCCGCACTTGGGTTCTCGTCAGTCGCCCCCATGCAACAGTGAATTATACTGATCAAACTCCTCGTCCTACTGGGGAAATTAAAATTATTGTGACAGCTGCAGAAAGACATCTTGGTGTAACTGGTGTTACCAGTTTCATAAGGAAAAGGGCAGGGTACAGATTTGTGAATGTGAGTTAAACGTATGTGGCATTTTGTAGTAGAAATACATCATTCAACAGGTGGGATGTTAAAGTGGTTAATTTGTACAACTTGTGGAAAATGACACTAGTATTGCCTGTTCTAAACCCTGAGCTCCCTGTCTGATCCTTCAAGTTATGGACCGATATGGTTAACATCTCATTTATGTAAACTTATGGGCGTATAGTACTGGAACGGTTGAATTATATTTCTGAAGAGGGAGGCAATTTATCATTTTATCAGAGTATATTTTGGAAGGGGAGAATGATATTGGATTCAGTTTTATATTTGGAATACGAGATTAGGAAAGCACAGTTAGAAAAGTTGTTGCACTGACAGTTATTTTGACATTGAAAAGGCATGTAATATTTATGGAAGGAAGGACTTTTGGAAATTAGGAGAGGGGAGATTGCAGCATTTTTTCTGATTTTTTTTTTGTCATTTGGAAGGTTCCTGCAAGTAAGGGTGAGAAAGATATATCCTGGTGTGTATGAGATAGCGAATAGGACCGCACAAAACAGTATTTGTAACAATTTATTATTTAATAATATGATTAATGATATTTTCCGAGATATTTTCACGCTTGGAGTATGGGCCTAATGGATTATACAATATGTCCCAGTGTCGTGTTCTCAGTAACTCTACTTTGTTTTCCCCCGCCAATCACATTAATCGATTTACGGTGGAACAGCTTAATACAATGTAAATATTCTGTTCGCCGGAGAATCTGTTGTCTCATCAGTATATTAAGGAAAATTATTATGATATGTTAACCATCAATCGTTACTAATCATGTCAAGTTGTTAAGCATTTTTACAGATGGAACGAAAGATAATTTAACTGGCAATGCTGGAGTAGCTCAGTTTTGTGCCTGAAATATAGATAAAGATAGATAAATTAATTTGCAACCATTTATCAGTGTATATACAGCAGAATTGGTTGCCATCATTTTAGGCTTAAAGTTGGTGGAGAAATGTCTTCCACGTAACGTTATAATTGTTCAGATTACTTTTTATGTTTTGATGACCCTTAAACAGGTTATTCTAGCAGACCGTCAGATTTACTGTTGGAAACTCACCAGGCATTAATTGATATTCAAGTACTTGTTTATATATTTTCTTCTTATAGGTCCCTGAACACAGAGGTATTGAGGGGAATGAGTGGGTTGACTGTAAGTTACAAAAGTTCAACTGTGGATAAAAACCCTTCACTTAACAAATCAAAAGTTCAGAGTTATGTATGTTGAGAATTACGAGCTGATGGGAAAATGGGTACACCTTTACAGAATACATAAACGTGTTGGGTGTATGGGGAGAAAGGGGTAAAACAAGAACGGACTGAATTATATTGACATGAACTAGAATGGGAACATAAAAGTGCTGGGTTTATGGGAGGAACAAGTAGGGAAGGAATTATATCGCCATGACTTACTATGCTTAATTATTCCTTTTGTCCTGTTGCAAAACATGCTTCCGGATCGTGCAGGGTTTTTCATTATGAAACGGTTGAACAGATGCTATTTCGGGGTGAAGCATATCAGGTAAGAAATCATACAGGCTTCATTGTAATTTTTAGGGGGCTTGATTGATTTCATTTAACCGCTTTCTTAAGTCATAGTTGTGACTTTAATTCGCAGTATTGTGTTTCATTACGTATAATCGATAAGATTTGTTGGGGATAATTTAGCTTTCATTAGAAGACAGAAGCAGTGAGGATTTTATTTCCCAATTCTCTACACCACAGTCCAGCCCCAGTTGACAGCGGGAATGCGCCTTTAAGTTTCTTAATTAAGTGTCTTAATTTTGCCAATCATTCAAGGAGATAGCGGAGACTGGTGTGATTCACATTGGGTTAGTAAATGAGCATCTGACTTGACACAATCCGTCTTGTGGGAATGTCTGACAGTGAAGTTGGTGAGCGGAATGGGAATAGATGGACATATCCGCAGACGAATGTGCGGGCGGCATTCCGGAGTCGTTTCTTTGTCTGGCATCTGGCGGGAAGAATAAGGTACCTAATCTCTTGGACGGTGCTTTGCACCTCCCGACACACACACTATCTTAACGTCCCGGACTGCCGGTCGATGGGACAATCCGCCCGGGAATAACACCTGGGAGATCAGGCGGTGAATCTGAGAGCTGGAGCCCGGACTGGAGACTCTGCCGCCGCCTCTGGCGACTACTCAGGATGCGGCGCCGTTAATCAACTGAAGCATCAAAGTGACGGGATATTTCACCGCGCTGATCGCCTGCTCCCTGAATTTCGACTGGGTCACCGCGTAAATAAATGTGTTCGTGCAGCAGCTGAAATACATCAGGAAAAACCCGACGTAGTGAAAAATCAATTCAGAATCACTGAATTCCAATCCTTTTCCTGAGACCTGATAATATATGAAATTTACAACCAGTGTTATCCACAGGAGAATGAAGCTGCCAGAGATGGTGAAGAGTAAAACCATAGACCTCCTCCTGCTCTCCATCTCCGGGTCACTGCGGTTCTCCCCCTTGCTCTGAACCTTCAGCCCCTTACGGACCCGACTGGCCACTAAAATGTGTCTGACTGTCAGAGCGTTGAGCAGCAGTATCCCAGCGAAAGGGAGGAACGGAACTAAAACCGTATCGAGCCAGTCATATCCTACCCACCCGGGGTCAGTGAGATAATTGTCTACGAGATCACAGAGCCACGGTACATTGTCGATGATCATCCTGGGTTCCCGTGTGAAGTATCGGGGAACGTTTCTCAGACAGGACAGTACGCCGGTTACTGTTAGAACCACAGACGCAGTTTTCCCGGTGCAATATTTTGTTTTCAGCTTTTGCCAGCAAATGGCGACAAACCGGTCAAAGGTGAAAGTGACGGTGAACCAGACAGAACAGTGTGTGGCTGTATAGCTCAGTACATCGATAACTCTGCACACGGGGGTGATGCTCAGAAAACTCCACCGGAAGTAATAGAATCTGATTTCACACAAAATGACGCTGGTGACAATGGTCAGTAGATCCGCCGCTGCCATGGCCGCCAGGTAGCGAGTGGTGCAGGTAGAGAGGCCGCACTTTCCCCGGGACAGGATCACAATCGCCACTACATTCACTGGAGAGAGAGAGGGAGAGAAACAGACACTGGGCATTACCTGACACATTCTCCGGGAATTAACACCGGATCGAGTTGCAGCTAAAGATGTCTGTGAATGGCTGCTAATCTAGCACCAGACACGGGTCACACTATCTCTGAACTGTTCCCTTCAGTGTGGAGATAAAGCAATGTGTGGGCAGTCGTCGGCGAACGAGCTGAATGAGCAACAACGATCGCTGCTGATCCCGATTCCAGTCGCTGATGGGGGCCGGTTTCAGTGACTTAACTGTGACTGACTAGGACTCTGGAAAATCAGCATCTGATGTTTCCAAGATGAGATACAGAGGGGAGAAACACACTGAAAACACTGGAAACAGTATTAGCAAACAGAGACTGAGTGACTCAGTTAACGGATTAATTCTACACCGCAGATCAATTCGATAACACACGTGAGCAGATCCCTGGACACCGGTTCGGGTGATCAGACCAATTTATTGACCAAAAGGCAGCGGGATATGATTGTGACAGACTCCACAGGGAGACGCGAAACACAGCACCGGGGACTCTCTTTGATCAATAAATCAGCAACAGTGAAGCTGACAATGATCCACCCCCCAGTCACACCTTCCCAGAGATCTACCTGTCCTCAGCACTGGGACAAATCCGGACTAGGTATCATTAAAGGCAAGAACAGCGTTTGAGTCGATCCCGTGAGTTAGAGGGGAGACGGGAGTTTAGTTCCCTTTGTCATTGAATATGAAAAATCGGAAAGTCGATTTGACAGGATCGATATCTCTGACGGATATTTGTGCAATGATCATCAAGTTGGAAGATTGTAAAATGACCATGAATAGGTTCACACCGGTAACAATCAGAAATTCCAAACATGTATCCCCCTGCTCACTCACCGGGAACTCCAACAACGGCAATGAACACGTACAATATTTTCTCCACATTCATGTACATATCGAACAATGCAGACATTTTCTCTGTCCAGTGATTTGGCCCCCCTGTGTTACACGCGATCTCTCGGAATGAAATGCTGAGGCAGCACATGCCTCGGGTTTTTAATACAATTCAGTGACTCCACAGGGACAGATTTCAACAGATTTAAAAATAAACATTTTAAATTAATTACAAATCGATTACATCAGACAGGTGAAATTCCCGCGGTGACGGATGGCGATTAAACTGTTCAATTAATAGGAAGACCATTGGGAGCTAATTTGTTCTAACGCAGGTGACTGAACCGTCCGAGTTATCTTATCAATTAAATATGCTTCCAGTGCAAATATGCACTTCAAAGTAACTATTTATCAGACACAAAATATTGAAGTAAATTATGCCATTGTAGCTTGTGAAATAGTATTGAATCACGAACACTACTCCAACTGGTGGTATAGTGGGATCAGCGACTTTGGAGCGAAGGTTCCCGAGTTCGAATCCATCGGCTCCAAAAAAAAACCTTTGTGTGTCTGTGTGTGGGTAGACCGACTGTCTCTGCCTGACCCTGCCGGACTGTACACGTGTCCATCTCCAATTCACTTTATCCCCCTTTGTTTAGTCCCTTCTCATCTGTCTCTGCAAACTGCACAGTTCCAAATCTTCACAAAATAGCTATCTGAACAATAAAAGTGACAAGAACAGAGGGCATAATTCAAATTGCATTTCTTAGTAATGTATGCACGAATGAAATAACTTTGAGACTTGTCGCAGCTCCAAATCAGGAGGCAGCCCTACATGCACATTAGATTATCTCAGAGCAAGAATCGTTTCAAACAGTTCACAAAAAGTTCGTCTCCATTTAAAACATAGGAAGAACAAAGGTCAACGTTGATATTGCATTTATTATTAAAGTATGGATAAACGTTAAAACCTAGAGATTCGACATCCGACACTACGAAATCCTTGTGCACTCACACATTCGCTGTCATACCCCTAAAGCTGAGCACATCCGCAAAGCTGGATGCTCCGCCAAACCCGTCCGCACCACTAGATTCACTGGCAAACCCCGAAATATGCCGACATCCCCATTTATCTGACCAAACAAGAACATGTGTCATCCTCTCCTGGTGACGTCTGACCTACCAATCCCCTGCAATATTGTCACAGTATGTCCCCAGAAAATCTTTTTCGCAATCTTCACCACTTTCCTCACCACGGCTTCTGCCCTTTTATACTTAATAAGGTTACTGGGACACTGATACTTCTTCACTTTCCTAAACGCCTTGTCCCACTCCCTAATCGCCTCTGCACACTCCTCAGTCCACAGTGAAACAGCCTTTCTCCTATTAATTCCGTTTGTAATGGGAATCACTTCCATCGCAGTTTGCTGAATAACGTGACATAACCTTTCATTGTAAAAATACACATCTTCGTCAATATTCTGCAGCAGTTCTAGAACTACTGTGAATATTAAATCTCGTACCCATTCAGACACACAAGTTGAAAAACTGTTCTTTAATCAAACCATTACCATCATTCCGCAAAACAAACCCTCAGTGAACTGCGTTAAAATCTCAGCAGCAGACAACTCTTCGTGAGCGAGAACAAAATATACTTTCTCACAACTCAGTAGAAAGTTTTCCACAAGCGTTGTAAACCATAATCAGTTTTATACAACTACCTGCTGGATCAAATATTTCTACAGCAAATCCCGCATACGGTTCATCCACATTCACAACTCTACACCCTGCCTCCTTCCTTATAGAATCTTCCCCACTCTAGCATCTTCCCCACTACTGATGTTAGGCTGACAGGTCGAGAGTTCTCTGTTTTCTCCCTCCCTCCTTTCTTAAAAAGTGGGATAACATTAGCCATTCTCCAATCCTCAGGAACTGATCCTGAATCTAATGAACATTGGAAAATGATTAGCAATGCATCCGCAATTTCCAGGGCCACCTCCTTTAGTACCCTAAGGTGCAGACCATCTGGACCTGGGGATTTGTCAGCCTTCAGTCCCATCAGTCTACTCATCACCGTTTCCTTCCTAATGCCAATTTGTTTCATTTCCTCTGTTAGCCTATGTCCTTGGCCCATCCATACATCTGGGAGATTGCTTGCGTCTTCCTTAGTGAAGACAGATCTAAAGTACTTATTAAATTCTTCTGCCATTTCTCTATTTCCCATAACAATTTCACCCAATTCATTCTTCAAGGGCCCGACATTGTTCTTAACTATCTTCTTTCTCTTCACATACCTAAAAAAGCTTTTGCTATCCTCCTTTATATTCCTGGCTAGCTTGCGTTCGTACCTCATTTTTTCTCCCCGTATTGCCTTTTTAGTTAAGTTCTGTTGTTCCTTAAAAATTTCCCAATCATCTGTCCTCCCACTCACCTTAGCTGTCATACTTCCCTTTTTTTAATGCTATGCAATTTCTGACTTCCTTTGTCAACCACTGTGGCCCCTTCCCCCCCCCCCTTTGAATTCTTCCTTCTCTGGGGGATGAACTGATTTTGCACCTTGTGCATTATTCCCAAGAATACCTGCCATTGCTGTTCCACTGTCTTTTCTGCTAGGCTATCCGTCCAGTCAACTTTGGCCAGCTCCTCCCTCATGGCTCCATAGTCTCCTTTGTTCAACTGCAACATTGACACCTCCGATCTGCCCTTATCCTTCTCAAATTGCAGATAAAACATCATATTGTGATCACTACCTCCTAATGGCTCCTTTACTTCAAGATCGCTTATCAAATCCTGTTCATTACATAACACTAAATCCAGAATAGCCTTCTCCCTGGTCGGCTCTCGTACAAGCTGTTCCAAGAATGCATCCCGTAGGCACTCTACAAACTCCCTATCCTGGGGTCCAGCACCAACCAGATTCTCCCAGTTCACCTGCATGTTGAAATCCCCCATAACTACTGCGACATTACCTTTGCCACATGCCAATGTTAACTCTCTATTCAACTTGCACCCAATATCCATGCTACTGTTTGGTGGCCTGTAGACAACACCCATTTGGGTCCTTTTGCCCTTACTGTTCCTCAGGTCTATCCACACAGACTCCACTTCTCCTGATCCTATGTCCCCCCTTTCCAAGGACTGAATCTCATTCCTCACCAACAGGGCCACCACATCCCCTCTGCCAACATTTCTGTCCCTACGATAGCACGTATACCATTGTATATTCATTTCCCAGGTCTGATCTCCCTGCAGCCATGTCTCCGTTATCCCAACAACATCATAGTTACCCATTCGCACCTGAGCTTCAAGCTCATCCGCCTTATTTCTGACACTTCGTGCATTCAGATATAGAATATTTAACCCATTTCTCCTCTCTCTGTTTGAATCTCTGCCTATCTTTGCTCCCCGAACTCCCATCGGGCTATACGCCCCTAGAATTTTGTTGTCCTTGCTAAATTTACTTATTCTTTCTGCTCATTTAACTCCATGTTCCGTCAGATCATCCCACTGTACATGTGTCCTCCTTATCACTTGTTCCGCCTCACCTTCCTCTACTACACACTTAATATTCCGGAACCGTGTAGTCCCCACCTGTCCTTTATTCTTCATCTCGCTATCCTCTCTCACATTCTGGAGAAAAAACAGGAGAAAATGGACAAGAAAGTTAAAAACCTGGAAGAAATAACGAGAGACACTATTGAGAGAGTGAAGAAAATGGAAGATAATACTCTTGCCTGGATATCAGAAAGAAAACGACTGTTGGAAAAAATAGACGTGCTTGAAAATTTTAGTAGACAAAATAATATTAAAATTGTTGTTCTTAAAAGAAGGTATAGAGGGAGAGGACCCGATAAATTTTTTTGAAAAATGGATCCCGGAAAATTTGGAAATGGAAGAGGGAACCCAGTTGATTGAAATCGAAAGGGTCCACAGAGCTTTAAGATCAAAACCCACGACCAATCTTGATAAAATGCTTAAGATATCAAGATAAAGAAAAGATCCTGAAGGCGGCTGCCCAATATGCCAGAAAGAAAAATGAGCCATTGATGATAGAAGGGAAAGCAGTTCTTTTCTATCCTGATATAAGTTATGACCTTTCGAAGAGAAAGAAGAAATTGAAGCCAGCAAAAAATGTTTTATGGGAAAAGGGTTATAAATTTATATTGCGCCACCCAGCAACACTGATAATTTTTTTGGATGACGGAAAAAGAAGATTTTCTACTGATCATCGGGATGCAGAGGAGTTTGCACAAGAACTCCCAAATATTCACTAGTCACAGTAAAGATTTAAAAGTGAAGCAGATTAAAGATGAAGACAGGGACACTGAAGTGAGTTGATGGACATTAAGGACAGAAGAATATTTAAATATACTTTTAATTATATGATACAGGGGGAGAAAGGTAAACATTTTAGAAATATTAATCGAGAGTAGTGATATTATTTTTTCTTATATATACTTTTTTCATTTTACGGGGGAGCTGGGGGAACTTCGGATCGATCGCTATGGGATTCACGTGTGTAATCATGGCGTTTGCCATGACCCGCACAACAGAGGGGGGTAATGTTGTGTTTTTTTTTATTCACAAAATTAGCAGGGGTTTTATTTTTCTTTTATCTTTCTTTCTTTGCCTGGATGATCGGAGGGGAGACACATAGCAACATGGAGAATTTTAAAATAATTCCCCAAGGTACTATGAGAGTTGAAATATTATGTATTATTATAGACTGGAGTAACCACGTTAAACATAATGAAACTGATTTGAATATTAAATTGATGAAACAAGTTGGTCAAGATTATGTCTTGACAGTATGACAAATACAATAAATGTTCGACTAAGATTAGTACTATATAACATTTTACATCAAATATATATTACACCACAAAAAATAGATTAAACTCAAATTTATGATCAATGTTTTCGATGTAATCAATAAATTGGTAATTTTTTACACTCTACTTGGTCTTGTTCTAAAATTCAACCTTTTTGGACGAATTTAAGAGTTTTACTGGAACAAATTATTGGAATATAACTTCCACACAATTCAATATTATTTTTACAAGGCGATATTGAAGGGATAAAATCAAAATCCAAATTGAATAAACATCAGAAAGAATTCCTAAAAATTGCATTGGCAGTAGCCAGAAAGGCTATTGCAGTTACTTGGAAATCGGATTCATACTTAAGTATAGATCGTCGGAAGAATGAAATTTTTAGCTGCATTCCACTTGGAAAAATTATTTATAAATTATTTATAATTTAAGAGATAAATATGAAATATTTCTGAAAATTTGGCGCCCTTATATACAAAAAATAGGAATAAATATATAGGTGCTCCGAAGATAAAATTATTGGTTATCTGGGGAAATAAATAAATATACATATTAAAGCTATTATGAACTCCATGGAGCATGTGGGGATCTTCCGATATCCAGGCATTCTTTCTTTCTTTCTTTCTTTTTTCTTCTTTTTTTTCTATCGGGATGTTGGGGGAGGGGGAAGGTGTTTTTTTCTTTCTGTAACCTATTTGAAAATTAATTTAACACACACAAATTGTTGGGGGAACAGCAGGCCGGGAAGTTTCTATGGAAAAGAGTAAACAGTCCACGGTTCAGACTGAAACACTTCATCAGACCTGTGTTGCTTAAGGGTTCCGGCAAATTCATCCCCTGTCCTAATGAGGGGCTGCGGGGGATGGGGTCGTGGGAAAGGGGAGAAAGTCATCCTCATCTGCCATCTTTGCCCCTTCCACGGGCCTGTTCCTGTGCTGTACTGCTCTATGTTCTCTGTTCCCAGTTTCGAAGAATGGAAGGAGATCTCATGGAAACACAAAATTCTTTCACGGGTCAACAGGCAGGAGTGAGGGAGGATGTTTCCCCTGTCGGAGGAGTCAAAGGCCAGGGGTCTCTCTGCTCTCCGTCCAGCGGAAAACCCTTGAGGAGACCTCGGGGCCGCGCTGCCCGAGTCTCCCCCCGATCCCCGTGGCCGCGCTGCCCGAGTCTCCCCCCGATCCCCGGGACCGCGCTGCCCGAGTCTCCCCCCCCCGATCCCCGGGGCCGCGCTGCCCGAGTCTCCCCCTGATCCCCGAGGCCGCGCCGCCCGAGTCACCCCCCGATCCTCGGGGCCGCGCCGCCCGAGTCTCCCCCCGATCCCCGGGGCCGCGCCGCCCGAGTCTCCCCCCGATCCCCGGGGCTGCGCTGCCCGAGTCTCCCCCC
The DNA here is from genome assembly GCF_048418815.1 of Hemitrygon akajei. NCBI lineage: Eukaryota > Metazoa > Chordata > Chondrichthyes > Myliobatiformes > Dasyatidae > Hemitrygon > Hemitrygon akajei. Next base: position 2,394,661 of record NW_027331996.1, on the reverse strand, counting down.
CGATCCCCGGGGCCGCGCTGCCCGAGTCTCCCCCCCCCCCCCCGATCCCAGGGGCCGCGCCGCCCGAGTCTCCCCCTCCCGATCCCCGGGGACTCTCTAATTCTCTGCTTCTGCCCCCCAGTCTCTGTCACCCTGGATGTGGAAACGGCGGGTCCGTGTCTCGAGGTGTTTGAGGATCGGAAGAGTGTGAGAGGGACCCGGACCTGGAGGACTCTCCCTGACACCGGGAAGAGATTGACACACTGGGAATGTGTGCTGGGATCGGAGGGATTCACATCGGGGAGACATTACTGGGAGGTGGAGGTGACGGGGATTCAGTTCTGGTTTCTGGGAATCGCTGCAGAGTCTGAGAAGAGGAAGGGAGGGTTCGGACTGAGACCGGAGACCGGATTCTGGGTCATCGGGCGGATTGATGACGTGTTACATCGGGATTATGACATGATCCGTGTTCTCACCTCCCCCGAGTCCCGTCTCGCTGCCGGCCCCATCCCACGGAGGGTGGGAGTTTATCTCAGTTACGAGTCCGGGACAGTTTCATTTTACAACGCGGAGACCAAGTCCCATCTCCACACCTTCACTGGGAATAAATTCCCGGGGAAACTTTATCCTTTCTTCCGGACTGCGGTTGTAGTAAACCAATGGCTGAGAATCTGCTCCGGTTCCGCTGCGGGTCTGTAAACGGGTCGGGTCCCAGGACCGGCGTCAGGAGTAAAGACCCTGTAAATATAAATGTGCGGAGAGTGCAGCTAAATACGTGGCTAAGGAGATGGTGCAGGAGGGAGGGCTTCATGTTTCTGGACAATTGGCCTTTGTTCCCGGGAAGGTGGGGTCTGTTCCGATGGGATGGTTTGCCCCTGAACTGGAAGGGGACTAACATCCTTGCAGGTAGATTTACTAGTGCTGCTCGGGGGGCGTGGGGGAAGGGGGTTAAACTAGATTTGCAGTGGGAGGGGAACCAGAGTGTTAGAGCAGATAGTGAGGTGGAGGAGGATAAAGGTCATGCGAGGACTGCATGTATAGACAGAAATCAAAGGTTTGTATATTAGGTTGTAAATTAATTTTCAGAACTTTAGAAACTGGAGAAAACAAAGATTTCTAAAAAAAGATTTTAATGAAGAACATGACCAGAACATATGTGAAAAAGTGGCTACTTCAGTTTTACACCTATCGCAATAATTGTCTATGTTAGGAAAAATTTTGGATAGTCTCTCCTTTGTTAAATAGTAACAGTGAACAATTTTAAATTGAATTAAACACTGATTGGTTCATATTAAAGAAGAATTGACCATCTTCATTAACAAAGGTCATATTAAGTTCTCTTTCCCAAACTTGATTAATCTTTAGTGATTAAGGGGATCTGTTATTTTTTTGCAGATTTATTTATTTTTATTATCATTTATTTTGTGATGGTCGATTGATGACTTTTGAAGAGTTAATTAGCAAATATTCTCTCTCATACACACTTACTGCAATATCTTCAGGTTAGACATTTTTTTACAAAAAATAATTATCTAAGTTCCCATATATGCAAGAATCTGATTCTGCATTACAAGTCAGGGAAAATATCACAGCTGTGCATAGACAGGACAGCCCGGAGGGCTTGTCTACAGAGGCCATATGGGTGGAGCTGAGGAACGGGAAAGGTGTGACCACTCTAATAGGGGTGTATTATAGACCGCCCAATAGTCAGAGAGAATTGGAGGAGCAAGTCTGTATATAGTAGACCGATGTAAGAAACAGGAAGTTGTAATAGTAGGAGATTTTAACTTTCCACATATTGACTGGGACTCCCACACTGTAATAGGGCTAGATAGCTTGGAGTTTGTGAAATGTTTTCAGGAATGTTTTCTAAATCAATATATAGAGGTACCTACAAGAGAGGATGCAATACTTGATCTCCTATTAGGAAACCAGACAGTCAGGTGACAGAAGTATGTGTTGGCGAACATTTCGGGTCCAGTGACCATAATGTCATCAGTTTCAAGTTAATTATGGATAAGGATAGGTCTGGTCCTCGAGTTGAGGTTCTAAATTGCAGAAGGGCCAATTTTGTGGAAATGAGAAAAGATCTAGGAAGAGTGGATCGGGATAAGTTTTTTTTCCCTGACAAGGATGTGTTCAGTAAGTGGAATGCCTCCAAATGTGAAATTTTGAGGGTGCAGAGTTTGCATTTTCCTGCCAGGATTAAAGACAAAGTTAACAGGCATAGAGGTTTTCAAGGGATATTGGCGATCTGGTTAAGAAAAAGGGATAAGTGTTTAGCAGGTAGAGGCAACAAAGAGCAAATGAGTTACTTAGAGTATAGAAAACGTAAGAAAATACTAAAGAAGGAAATCTGGAAGGAAAAGAAGAAGACATGAGGTGGCTTTGGCAGATAATGTGAAGGAAAACCTGAAGGGTTTCTACAAGTATATTAAGAGTAAAAGGATTCTAAGGGACAAAATTGGTCCCCTAGAAGATCAGAGTGGTCGTCTATGTGTGGAGCCTTACGAGATGGCGGAGATCTTAAATAGTTTTTTTGCATCAGTATTTACTCAGGAAACTGGCATAGTGTATATGGAGAAAGGGAAACAAGCAGTAGTGTCATGGAACATTTGTAGATTAATGAGGAGGAGGTGCTTGCTTCCTTACAGTGCATAAAGGTAGATAAATCCCACGGGCCTGACTTGATATTTCCTCGGACCATGAGAGAGACTAGAGTAGAAATTCCAGGAGCCCTGACAGAAATATTTAAAATGTCCTCAGCCACGGATGCAGTGCCGGAGGATTGGAGGGTAGCTCATGTTATTCCGTTGTTTAAAAAAGGCTCCAATAGTAAACCAGGTAATTACAGGCCAGTGAGCCTGACATCAGTAGTAGGTAAATAATTGGAAGATGTTCTGAGAGATCGGATTTACAAGTATTTGGACAGCCAAGGGCTGATTAAGGATAGTCAGTGTGGCTTTGTGCATGGTAGATCGTGTTTAATAAATCTTGATGAGTTTTTCGAGAAGGTTACCAACAAAGTAGGTGAAGGAAAGGCTGTGGATGTTTTCTACATGAACTGTAGTAAGGCCTTTGACAAGGTCCCACATGGGAGGTTAGTTCAGAAGTTTCAGACATGAGGTATCCATGGAGAGTTTGGAGAGATTGAAAGAGTGCAGAGAAGATTTACTAGGATGTTGCCAGGTCTTAAGGAGTTGAGTTACAGGGAAAGATTGAACAGGTTAGGACTTTATTCCTTGAAGCGCAGAAGAATGAGGGGAGATTTGATAGAGGTTTACAAAATTATGGGGGATATAGACAGTAAATGCGAGTATGTTCTTTCCATTTAGATTAGGAACGATAAATACGAGAGGACATGGTTTTAGGGTGAAAGGGGAAAGCTTTAGGGGGAACATTAGGAGGAACTTCTTCACTCAGAGGGTATTGGGAGTGTGGAACGAGCTGCCATCTGACATGGTGAATGCGGGCTCACTCTTGTTTTAAGAATAAATTGGATAGATACATGGATGGGAGAGGTCTGGAGGGTTACGGACTGGGTGCAGGTCAATGGGACGAGCGGAATAAAGTTTCCGCACAGACTATTATTAATCATATAATTTTAAATCATTTGCAAGTCTATTAATACTGTTTGTAAACCACGCAATGTTTTAACGACTGAAAGCTTAAAATCCTCATCAATCTGTCCACTGTTTGACCTATTAATTGTAAATTGCAATAAATACCTCTAATCTATAAAGCTACGTCATCTGTATATTGTGATTAACCCAGGGTATCCCATTTTCCCATCTCAGAGAAAATATCATTAATCATAATATTAAATAATTAAGGGCTACAAATACTGCCCTGTGGGATCCCATTCTCTATCTCATAGAAACACAAACATAACATGCCGACCGGTACTTGGACAGTCCATCCAAAAAAAACCTCAAAAAAATTATACAATGTCCCCCTCACTCCTAATTTAATCAAAAGTCCTTTCATCCATTTCATTTCCCTTTTCAGTATCAAGAAATACTGCTATTACAACATCTTTATTTAATTGTGCTTTCCGAATATCATCTTCCAAACCTAAAACTGAATCTAATGTCATTTCACCCTTCCAAAATCCACTCTAATAAAACACTTTATCATCACTCTTTCCAAAATATAACTCAAGCGCTTGATTACCAGACATTCCATAAGTTTACATAAATGAGATATTCACGATATAGGCGCTTAACTAGAAGGATCAGATGGGATCTGCCAGGTTTTAGAATAGGCACTACTATTTCCATTTTCCATGAGGAAAGTAGATGCACAATTCAAACATTTAATATTTTCACAAAAGAGAAATATATACAATTACAATTTCAAATATCGCTCTTTCCTGGGGACACCTGACCTGCATTATTAATAGACTTCTTAAATTCATACAAATAAATCTCTCCATCAGTGATACTATCATTGCTACAGCTGACTTCCAACACATCAGGGTATTCACTGAAAAACATATCCCTACATTGTTTAACTTCTTCACTTAAATTATCCTGATTATGAATCTCAGCAAATGACCCAGCCAGTAACACAACCTACCCGGTTTCAGTAACAATCATTTTGCCCTCATTAATCAACACTGGAATATTATGATCCCCACAAAACCGCCATTTTCTAAATCCTATCCCAAACAATTCCAAGTTTGATATCCCTTCCAATATTATCTCCATATAACCTCCAGTAAATCACCTACTTCCTCACCACGGCCTTTGCCCTTTTATTGTCAAAAATGTAACTCGGAGACTGATGCACCATCACAGGAAAACTCACATTTCTCCCAATTTGCTTCCTGTCCCGTTATAAATCCAAATCCAAACTCATAAAGACTGGAAGGCTGACTGACGTTCACATAAACTAATCACCCTCTGAGTTCACATTTGAGCGACAGGCAATACAGCCAATGACAGCAGGGGTCAGTGTTAAATCTGAGCTACGAATGGCTGGAGAAAATCGGCCCATGCTCAGCCCCTCCTCTACCGCTCCATCGCCATGGCGGAGATCAGCGATTCGCTTCTGTCGGTGTCGCCGGCCTCTGCGCCCACAAGGACGGGTGTGATTCCCCTTCGCACCTCGGTGCGTCTGTTTCGGTGACGTCTGTGGTGGCTGACGAAACATGCTTTGACAGGGAGCGGGCGAGGAAAAATGACTACAACTCCCAGAAGGCCCCACTGATGAAATTGTGGTGTTGTTTAGGGGTAAGGTATAAAAGCAAAACGGAGGAAAATGTAATGCATTACGTTTTCTCTACTGTGTCGTGCCTTCAATAAAAAAAATAAATTAAAAGAGAGATTCCAGCGAGAAATAGATAGAACATAGAACAATACATCACAGTACAGGCCCTTCGGCCCACAATGTTGTACCAACCCTTAAACTCTGCCTCCCTAAGCTTAAATTCCTCCATATACCTGTCTAGTAGGCTGTTAAATTTCACTAGTGTATCTGCCTCCACCACTGACTCGGGCAGTGCATTCCACGCACCAACCACTCTCCGAGTGAAAAACCTTCCTCTAATATCCCCCTTGAACTTCCCTCCCCTTACCTTAAAGCCATGTTCTCTTGTATTGAGCAGTGGTGCCCTGGGGAAGAGGCGCTGGATGTCCACTCTATCTATTCCCCTTAATATCAACTATACCTCTATCATTTCTTCTCTCATCCTCCTTCTCTCCAGAGAGTAAAGTCCTAGCTCCCTTAATCTCTGATCATAATCCATGCTCTCTAAACCAGGCAGCATTCTGGTAAATCTCCTCTGTACCCTTTGCAATGCTTCCACATCCTTCTTATAGTGAGGTGACCAAAACTGGACAGAGTACTCCAAGTGTGGCCCAAACAGAGTTTTATAGAGCAGCATCATTACATCGCGACTCTTAAACTCTATCCCTCGACTTATGAAAGCTAAGCCCCCATAAGCTTTCTTAACTACTCTGTTTACCTGCATCCTATCAATGTCTCTCCGCAATCTTTGACAATCCTCTGAACTACCCACAACACCACCAACCATTGTGTCTTCTGCAAACTTGCCAACCCATCCTTCTACCCCCACATCCAGGTCGTTAATAAAAATCACGAAAAGTAGGGATCCCAGAACTGATCCTTGTGGGACACCACTAGTCACAACCCTCCAATCCGAATGTACTCCCTCCACCACAACTCTCTGCTTTCTGCAGGCAAGCCAATTCTGAATCCACCTGGTCAAACTTCGCTGGATCCCATGGCTACTGACTTTCTGAATAAGCCTACCGTGTGGAACCTTATCAAATGCATTACTAAAATCCATGTAGATCACATCCACTGCACTACCCTCATCTATATGCCTGGTCACCTAAAAGAACTCCATCAGGCTTGTTAGACATGATCTGCCCTTCAGAAAGCCATGCTGACTGTCACCTATCAGACCATGATTCTCTAAATGCCAATAGATCCTATCTTTGTGAATCTTTTCCAACAGCTTTCCCACCACAGATGTAAGGCTCAATGGTCTATAATTATCCGAACTATCCCTACTACCCTTTTTGAACAAGGGGACAACATTCCCCTCCCTCCAATCCTCCGGTACCATTCCACTGGACAATGAGGACATAATGTTCCTAGCCAAAGTCTCAGCAATCTATTTCCTCGCCTCAGATGCAGAACTGGGAAGTGGCAGATGGAGTTCAACACACATGAAGAGATTCATTTCTGCAGGTCAAATTTGAACACAGAATATAATATTAATGGTAAGACTCTTGGCAGTGTGGAGGGTCAGAAATATCTTAGGGTCCATGTCCATACGACACTCAAAGCTGCTGTGGAAGTTGGCAGTGTTGTTAGGAAGGCGTCTGGTGTGATGGCCTTCATCAACCGTGGGAATGAGTTCAAGAGCTGTGAAGTGATGTTGAAGCTATATTTCTCCTAACCTGTACATAAGTAATTGTACCCCAACACAGCTGGGCTGTGGACTTAGTTGGACGCCACTTGGGAGTCCAGTGTTCAGTTCTGGTGGCCTCACTACAGGAAGGATGTGGATACTATAGAGAGTGTAGAGTAGATTTACAAAGATGTTGCTCTTGGATTGGAGAGCATGCCTTATGAGAATAGACTGAGTGAACTTGGCCTTTCCTACCTGGAGCGACGGAGGATGAGAGGTGACCTGACAGAGGTGTATAAGATGATGAGAGGCTTTGACCATGTGGATAGCCAGAGGCATTTTCCCAGGCTTGAATTGACTAACACGAGGGGACGTAGTTTTAAGCTGCTCGGAAGTCGGTACTGAGGGAATGTCAGGGGTAAGTTTCTTACACAGAGAGTGGTGGGTGCATGCAATGCACTGCCTGCAGCGATGGTGGAGGTGGATACAATAGGATATTTTAAGAGACTCTTAGATAGGTTCATGGAGCTTAGAAACATAGAGGGATATACGATCAGGAAATCCTAGGCAGTCTCTAGAGTAGGTTAAATGGTTGGTACAACATTGTGGGCTGAAGAGCCTGTAATGTGCTGTAGATTTATGTGTTCTGTGTCAAAGACAGGCAGAGGGATTAGTTTAAATGGACAGGAGGACAGCATGGAAAGGTTGGGCCGAAGAGCCTGTGTTAGTGACGTAAGGGAGGGGTTCTGTCCCAAACATCGACTCTATTCCCCTCAACAGATGCTGCCTGACTTGACAACGTTCTTGAAAAAGTTGCATTCAGTTCCGCTTAGCATTCTGTACAAAGGATGTTTTGTGCTGGAAGAGTGCAGAGGAGATTCATCATGACTGACGGGGCTTGTGTTCATAAGTCCATAAGGCATAGGAACAGAATTAGGCCATTCAGCCCATTGAGTCAGCCACCTTTCCATCATGGCTGATCCCAGATCGCACTCAATTCCAGATATCTGACCTCCCGCCATATCCTTTGATGCCCTGACCGATCAGGAAACGATCAACTGCCGCCTTGAATATACCCACACACTCGGCCTCCACCGCAGTCTGTGGCAGAGCATTCCACAGATCCAATACACCTTGGCTGATAAAACAGATAAGCTGCTTACATCTGTTTGAAAAGGTGGCCCCTCAACTTTGTGGCTGTGCCCCACCACAGGAAATACCTTCTCCACATCCACCTTATCCAGTCCTTTCAATATTCGGTAGGTTTTAGTGAGATGCCCCCGCATTTTTCTGAGTTCCAGTGAGCACAGGGTCAAAGCTGCCAAGTGCTCCTCACATTTTAACCCCTTCATTCCCGAAATCATCTTTCTGAACTTCCTCTGGACTCTCTCCAATGACAACACATCCTGTCTGAGATGTGGGGCCAACACTGTTGACAATACTCCAAGTGCGGCCTGACTCGTGTCTTATAAAGCCTCAGCATTATCTCGTTGCTGTTATATTCATGGAGCGAGATTGGACTGTGATGATCTACAGGGGGATCTTGGAATCCGAGTTCATAACTCCCAGATAGTGGTTCCATAGTCAGGCAGTTATGTTGCAGTTGTATAAATCTCTAGTTTAACCACATCTGGAGAATTACATTCGAAGACAGGAATAAGGCGAAGGTTTCGGATGGTGAGTGGAAGACGCTTAACAGGATGCTGCCTGGATAAAGTGAGACTGGACAATCTCGGGTAATTTTCTCCGGAGTGGCAGAGGTTGAGGGAGGTCTGACAGACGTTTACAGGAATGTGAGAGGCACAGACAGAGTGGACAGCCGGGATTTTTTCTCTAAGGAGGAAATGTCCAATGCCAGTGGGCATGCACTTCAGGAGAAAGGGGGAACACATCCTTTTTGAACTATTGAAGTATTTTGTAAGTTAGTGTAATTTTGTCTTTTCTCTGCATAGATGCTGTTGAAAAAAAAACAATTAGAAAAGAAAATGATGTTAAAAACCTGATTCAGAATGTTCATCTGGACTGAAGAAGGAGGGGGCAGGGGCCCTACAAAGAAGGTGGGTGATGGTGGGAAGGAAAAAGCTGGTAGGTGCCAGGTGAAAAACCAATCAGAGGAAAGGTCAAGGGTTAGGGGAGGGGGAGAAGGGAGGGGACAGGAAAGGTGAAGAAGGAATGTAAGGGGAAAGCACTATGGATAGTAGAAGAAGGAAGAATCATGAGAGAGGTGATAGGCAGCTGGAAGAGGAGGCAGATTGAAACTGGGATGGGGGAAGGGAGAGGGTGCGAATTACCGGAAGTTGGAGAATTCGATGTTCATACCAAGGGGCTGGAGACTACCCAGACGGTATATGAGGTCTTGCTCCTCCAACCTGGTTTAGCCTCATCATGGCAGTAGAGGAGGCCATGTATGGACATATCCGAATGGGAATGTGAAGCAGAGTTGAAGTGGGTGGCAACCGGGAGATCCTGTCTGTTGTGGCGGACGGAGCGGAGGTGCTCGACGAAGCGGTCCCCCAATCTGCGTCGGGTCTCGCCGATGTAGAGGAGACCGCACTGAGAGCACCGGATGCAATAGATGACCCCGACAGACTCACAAGTGAAGTGTTGCCTCACCTGGAAGGACTGTCTGGGGCCCTGAATGGTGGTAAGAGAGGAGGTGTAGGGGCAGGTGTAGCACTTACGCTTGCAGGGATAAGTACCCGGTGGGAGATCTGTGGGGAGGGACGTGTGGACCAGGCAGTCGCGGAGGGAGCGATCCCTGCGAAAAGCAGAGAGAGGTAGACAGGGAAAGATGTGCTTAGTGGTGGGGTCCTGTTGCGGAGGATAATATGCTGGATCCGGAGGCTGGTGGGGTGATAGGTGAGGACGAGGGGAACACGGTCCCTGTTGTGGTGACGGGAGGATGGGCTGAGGGCCGGAATGCATCCGGTGCTCCCGGTGTGGCCATCCACACCGCAATACCATTAGCCCTGGAGTCAGTGTAGATGTGGATTGGTCCGGTGGTGTTTTGGAGGGGGAGGGTTACTGCTGCCAGCTCGGCAAGTTGACTGGAACCCCCCTCCCTCTCTGTGGTTAAATTTTGCCCGTGGCGGGATGAAGTGCTGCCGCTGTCCACAATGGTCTCCCCCTTTCCAGCGGCTGGAGCCGTCTGTTAACCAGGCATGCAGTTTGTCGTCGGGATCGAGGGAATCGAAGGGTTTTCCCCAACACGCTGAGGAGGGTTGTACCTTGGGGATGTCCGGGGCAGGGTCCTCGGACTGGGGGGAAGCCAGGACTTGTTCATGGAGGCGGCTGACCCCTTCAGGACCGGGTTCAGCCCGCTCCGCAATGTAGCTTTCACTGGACAATGGAGGACGGCCCTCTCTGTGGGAGGAATCAGGGGACTTGACCCATCGCATTATGGGGAGATGGGGGCGGAGGACGACAGGGTCGGGGCCTGTTTGGTGTTCTGTGTCGATGAACGCCAGGTAACAGGCTAGTAGCTGGCGCTCGAAGGGGCTGTAGCGCGCTCTGCGGTGGGATTGCCTGGGAGGATGGTGTGCTGGGCACCTGTATCGACAAGTGCCATCCACCTCTGCGTGTTTCCCTTTCCCCAATGTACTACGACAGGTATATGTGGCCTCAGGTCCCCCGGGCGGGAGAGGGCGAGAGAGCAAATGCGCCGGGGGCCCTGGCCTTCATCCTATGGGGGGGGGGGGGCGCGGGGAGAAGGTCTGCCAACCCTGTGGTGAGGCGCCTTGGTGGCTGAGGTGGGACATTTCCTGTCTCAGGAAATCTCTGAGTTCTGTCCTGAGGGCAGGCGAGGCAGTTTCAGGTAAGTGAGGTGCAGAGGGTGGGTTGGTGTGGGCATGGTCTGGCCGGGCGGTCTGGGGGATGGGGGCGCCCCCTGCCTCGGATTCGGTGGCGGGACAGATGGTGGTCTTGTTGTAGCTAGATTTGCCCCTGCAATGCTCCTTCCACAGGGTATATAGGTTGGGGGTGGGGATGCCATCTATGCTGTCACGGTCACCCCTGCACGCTGCAGGTCTGTGTACAGCTGCCTGCGTGTAAAGCGGGGAGGGGTAGTGTTCGGAGCCCTTGCATCTGTCTCGCGGACCTGGGCGGATGCCCCCCTCAGCATATATTCCAGTCCCTCCAGGAGGGTGATGGCCTCCCGTACGGTCCCACCGCTGGCTGGTGCCATGGGGGGCAGGATGACTGACTCAAGTCGGGACGCGAGGTAGTGACCGGGTATCCTGCTGGGGCACCGGTCACTCCTGTGTCTTCGAGGAAGTTGCGGTCGCAGGCACCTTGACAGATGCCGTTGACCAGTGCCCTTTCCCTGATAACCCGGGTGCCCTCGCTGACGGTACCCCATTGCGGCCGCCTGTGGAGATCCCACTCCAGAAGGGTGGGATATCGGGCTCACACCGCGGTCACTACCTGAACCCGCAGTGTAGTGCCCTCGCTGACCGTACCCCATTGCGTGCGCCTGTGGAGATCCCACCCTTCCTCGGGGTCTCACCGCGGTCACTACCCGAACCCGCAGGGTAGTGTCATCGCTGACCGTACGCCATTGCGGCCGCCTGTGGAGATCCCACTCCAGAAGGGTGGGGTACCGGGCTCTCACCGCGGTCACTACCCGAACCCGCAGGGTAGTGCCCTCGCTGACCGTACCCCATTGCGGCCGCCTGTGGAGATCCCACTCCAGAACGGTGGGATCTCGGGGTCTCATCGCGGTCACTACCCGAACCCGCAGGGTAGTGCCCTCGCTGACCGTACCCCATTGCGGCCGCCTGTGGAGATCCCACTCCAGAAGGGTGGGATATCGGGCTCACACCGCGGTCACTACCCGAACCCGCAGGGTAGTTTCATCGCTGACCGTACCCCATTGCGGACGCCTGTGGAGATCCCACACCAGAACGGTGGGATCTCGGGGTCTCTTCGCGGTCACTACCCGAACCTGCAGGGTAGTGCCCTCGCTGACCGTACCCCATTGCGGCCGCCTGTGGAGATCCCGCTCCAGAAGGTTGGGATCTCGGGTTCTCACCGCGGTCACTACGCGAACTCCCAGGGCAGTGCCCTCGCTGACCGTACCCCATTGCGGCCGCCTGTGGTGATCCCACTCCAGAAGGGTGGGATATCGGGGTCTCACCGCGGTCACTACCCGATCCCGCAGGGTAGTGCCCTCGCTGACCGTACCCCATTGCGGCCGCCTGTGGGGATCCCACTCCAGAAGGGTGGGATATCGGGGTCTCACCGCGGTCACTACCCGATCCCGCAGGGTAGTGCCCTCGCTGACCGTTCCCCATTGCGGCCGCCTGTGGAGATCCCACTCCAGAAGGGTGGGATATCGGGCTCACACTGCGGTCACTACCCGAACCCGCAGGGTAGTGCCCTCGCTGACCGTTCCCCATTGCGGCCGCCTGTGGGAGATCCCACTCCAGAAGGGTGGGATATCGGGCTCTCACCGCGGTCACTACCCGATCCCGCAGGGTAGTGCCCTCGCTGACCGTTCCCCATTGCGGCCGCCTGTGGAGATCGCACTCCAGAACGGTGGGATCTCGGGGTCTCTTCGCGGTCACTACCCGAACCCGCAGGCTAGTGCCCTCGCTGACCGTACCCCATTGCGGCCGCCTGTGGAGATCCCACTCCAGAAGGTTGGGATCTCGGGTTCTCACCGCGGTCACTACGCGAACTCGCAGGGTAGTGCCCTCGCTGACCGTACCCGATCCCGCAGGGTAGTGCCCTCGCTGACCGTACCCCATTGCGGCCGCCTGTGGAGATCCCACTCCAGAAGGGTGGGGTACCGCGCTCTCACCGCGGTCAGTACCCGATCCCGTGGGTAGTGCCCTCGCTGACCGTACCACATTGCGGCCGCCTGTGGAGATCCCACTCCAGAAGGGTGGGGTACCGGGCTCTCACCGCGGTCCCTACCCGATCCCGCAGGGTAGTGCCCTCGCTGACCGTACCCGATTGCGGCCGGCTGTAGAGATCCCACTCCAGAAGGGTGGGATCTCGGGGTCTCACCGCGGTCACTACCCGATCCCGCAGGGCAGTGCCCTCGCTGACCGTACCACATTGCGGCCGCCTGTGGGGATCCCACTCCAGAAGGGTGGGGTACCGGGCTCTCACCGCGGTCACTACCCGATCCCGCAGGGTAGTGCCCTCGCTGACCGTACCGCATTGCGGACGCCTGTGGGGATCCCACTCCAGAAGGGTGGGGTACCGGGCTCTCACGGCGGTCACTACCCGATCCCGCAGGGTAGTGCCCTCGCTGACCGTACCCGATCCCGCAGGGTAGTGCCCTCTCTGACCGTACCCCATTGCGGCCGCCTGTGGAGATCCCACTCCAGAAGGGTGGGGTACCGGGCTCTCACCGCGGTCAGTACCCGATCCCGCAGGGTAGTGCCCTCGCGGACCGTACCACATTGCGGCCGCCTGTGGAGGTCCCACTCCAGAAGGGTGGGGTACCGGGCTCTCACCGCGGTCAGTACCCGATCCCGCAGGGTAGTGCCCTCGCTGACCGTACCACATTGCGGCCGCCTGTGGGGATCCCACTCCAGAAGGGAGGGATACCGGGCTCTCACCGCGGTCACTACCCGATCCCGCAGGGTAGTGCCCTGGCTGACCGTACCCCATTGCGGCCGCCTGTGCAGATCCCACTCCAGAGGGGTGGGATATCGGGCTCTCACCGCGGTCACTACCGGATCCGGCAGGGTAGTGCCCTCGCTGACCGTACCCCATTCGGCCGCCTGTAGAGATCCCACTCCAGAAGGGTGGGATATCGAGCTCTCACCGCGGTCACTACCCGATCCCGCAGGGTAGTGCCCTCGCTGACCGTACCCCATTGCGGCGGCCTGTGGAGATCCCACTCCAGAAGGGTGGGATATCGGGCTCACACTGCGGTCACTACCCGATCCCGCAGGGTAGTGCCCTCGCTGACCGTACCCCATTCGGCCGCCTGTAGAGATCCCACTCCAGAAGGGTGGGATATCGAGCTCTCACCGCGGTCACTACCCGATCCCGCAGGGTAGTGCCCTCGCTGACCGTACCCCATTGCGGCGGCCTGTGGAGATCCCACTCCAGAAGGGTGGGATATCGGGCTCACACTGCGGTCACTACCCGAACCCGCAGGGTAGTGCCCTCGCTGACCGTTCCCCATTGCGGCCGCATGTGGGAGATCCCACTCCAGAAGGGTGGGATATCGGGCTCTCACCGCGGTCACTACCCGATCCCGCAGGGTAGTGCCCTCGCTGACCGTTCCCCATTGCGACCGCCTGTGGGGATCCCACTCCAGAAGGGTGGGATATCGGGCTCTCACCGCGGTCACTACCCGATCCCGCAGGGTAGTGCCCTCGCTGACCGTACCCCATTGCGGCCGCCTGTGGAGATCGCACTCCAGAACGGTGGGATCTCGGGGTCTCTTCGCGGTCACTACCCGAACCCGCAGGGTAGTGCCCTCGCTGACCGTACCCCATTGCGGCCGCCTGTGGAGATCCCACTCCAGAAGGGTGGGGTACCGTGCTCTCACCGCGGTCAGTACCCGATCCCGTGGGTAGTGCCCTCGCTGACCGTACCACATTGCGGCCGCCTGTGGAGATCCCACTCCAGAAGGTTGTGATCTCGGGTTCTCACCGCGGTCACTACGCGAACTCGCAGGGTAGTGCCCTCGCTGACCGTACCCGATCCCGCAGGGTAGTGCCCTCGCTGACCGTACCCCATTGCGGCCGCCTGTGGAGATCCCACTCCAGAAGGGTGGGGTACCGGGCTCTCACCGCGGTCAGTACCCGATCCCGTGGGTAGTGCCCTCGCTGACCGTACCACATTGCGGCCGCCTGTGGAGATCCCACTCCAGAAGGGTGGGGTACCGGGCTCTCACCGCGGTCCCTACCCGATCCCGCAGGGTAGTGCCCTCGCTGACCGTACCCGATTGCGGCCGCCTGTAGAGATCCCACTCCAGAAGGGTGGGATCTCGGGGTCTCACCGCGGTCACTACCCGATCCCGCAGGGTAGTGCCCTCGCTGACCGTTCCCCATTGCGGCCGCCTGTGGAGATCCCACTCCAGAAGGGTGGGATCTCGGGGTCTCACCGCGGTCACTACCCGATCCCGCAGGGCAGTGCCCTCGCTGACCGTACCACATTGCGGCCGCCTGTGGGGATCCCACTCCAGAAGGGTGGGGTACCGGGCTCTCACCGCGGTCACTACCCGATCCCGCAGGGCAGTGCCCTCGCTGACCGTACCACATTGCGGCCGCCTGTGGGGATCCCACTCCAGAACGGTGGGATATCGGGCTCTCACCGCGGTCACTACCCGATCCCGCAGGGTAGTGCCCTCGCTGACCGTACCCCATTGCGGCCGCCTGTGGAGATCCCACTCCAGAAGGGTGGGATATCGGGCTCTCACCGCGGTCACTACCCGATCCCGCAGGGTAGTGCCCTCGCTGACCGTACCGCATTGCGGACGCCTGTGGGGATCCCACTCCAGAAGGGTGGGGTACCGGGCTCTCACGGCGGTCACTACCCGATCCCGCAGGGTAGTGCCCTCGCTGACCGTACCCGATCCCGCAGGGTAGTGCCCTCGCTGACCGTACCCCATTGCGGCCGCCTGTGGAGATCCCACTCCAGAAGGGTGGGGTACCGGGCTCTCACCGCGGTCAGTACCCGATCCCGCAGGGTAGTGCCCTCGCTGACCGTACCACATTGCGGCCGCCTGTGGGGATCCCACTCCAGAAGGGAAGGATACCGGGCTCTCACCGCGGTCACTACCCGATCCCGCAGGGTAGTGCCCTGGCTGACCGTACCCCATTGCGGCCGCCTGTGGGGATCCCACTCCAGAGGGGTGGGATATCGGGCTCTCACCGCGGTCACTACCCGATCCGGCAGGGTAGTGCCCTCGCTGACCGTACCCCATTCGGCCGCCTGTAGAGATCCCACTCCAGAAGGGTGGGATATCGAGCTCTCACCGCGGTCACTACCCGATCCCGCAGGGTAGTGCCCTCGCTGACCGTACCCCATTGCGGCGGCCTGTGGAGATCCCACTCCAGAAGGGTGGGATATCGGGCTCACACTGCGGTCACTACCCGAACCCGCAGGGTAGTGCCCTCGCTGACCGTTCCCCATTGCGGCCGCCTGTGGGGATCCCACTCCAGAAGGGTGGGATATCGGGCTCTCACTGCGGTCACTGCCCGATCACGCAGGGTAGTGCCCTCGCTGACCGTACCCCATTGCGGCCGCCTTTGGGGATCCCTCTCCAGAAGGGTGGGGTACACAGATGCCTTGTTCAGGAAGGCACAGAGTCGAATGTACTTCCTAAGAAGGTTGGCGTCATTCAATGTCTGTAGTGAGATGCTGAAGATGTTCTATAGGTCAGTTGTGGAGAGCGCCCTCTTCTTTGTGGTGGCGTGTTGGGGAGGAATTTTTAAGAAGAGAGACGCCTCACGTCTTAATAAGCTGGTAAGGAAGGCGGGCTCTGTCGTGGGCAAAGTACTGGAGAGTTTAACATCGGTATCTGAGCGAAGGGCGCTGAGTAGGCTACGGTCAATTATGGATAACTCTGAACATCCTCTACATAGCACCATCCAGAGACAGAGAAGCAGTTTCAGTGACAGGTTACTATCGATGCAATGCTCCTCAGAGAGGATGAAGAGGTCATTACTCCCCAATGCCATTAGGCTTTACAATTCTACCGCCAGGACTTAAGAACTGTTTAAAAGCTATTATTAATGCTTTTTGAGATGGTGATTTAGATGCATATCATATATTTTACTGAGTTAAGTATTGTATGTAATTAGTTTTGCTACAACAAGTGTATGGGACATTGGAAAAAAGTTGAATTTCCCCATGGGGATGAATAAAGTATCTATCTATCTATCTATCTATCTATCTATCTATCTATCTATCTATCTATCTATCTATCTATCTATCTACCGGGCTCTCACCGCGGTCAGTACCCAATTCCGCAGGGTAGTGCGCTCGCTGACCGTACCCCATTGCGGCAGCCTGTGGGGATCTCACTCCAGAAGGGTGGGGTACCGGGCTCTCACCGCGGTCACTAACCGATCCCGCAGGGTAGTGCCCTCGCTGACCGTACCCCATTGCGGCCGCCTGTGGAGATCCCACTCCAGAAGGTTGGGATATCGGGCTCTCACCGCGGTCACTACCCGATCAGGCAGGGTAGTGCCCTCGCTGACCGTACCCCATTGCGGCCGCCTGTGGGGATCCCACTCCAGAAGGGTGGGGTACCGGGCTCTCACCGCGGTCAGTACCCGATCTCGCAGGGTAGTGCGCTCGCTGACCGAACCCCATTGCGGCCGCCTGTGGGGATCCCACTCCAGAAGGGTGGGGTACCGGGCTCTCACCGCGGTCACTAACCGATCCCGCAGGGCATTGCCCTCGCTGACCGTACCCCATTGCGGCCGCCTGTGGAGATCCCACTCCAGAAGGGTGGGGTACCGGGCTCTCACCGCGGTCAGTAACCGATCCCGCAGGGTAGTGACCTCGCTGACCGTGCCCCATTGCGGCCGCCTGTGGGGATCCCACTCCAGAAGGGTGGGATATCGGGCTCTCACCGCGGTCACTACCCGAACCCGCAGGGTAGTGCCCTCGCTGACCGTTCCCCATTGCGGCCGCCTGTGGGGATCCCACTCCAGAAGGGTGGGATATCGGGCTCTCACCGCGGTCACTACCCGATCCCGCAGGGTAGTGCCCTCGCTGACCGTACCCCATTGCGGCCGCCTGTGGAGATCCCACTGCAGAAGGGTGGGGTATCGGGCTCTCACCGCGGTCACTACCCGATCCCGCAGGGTAGTGCCCTCGCTGACCGTACCCCATTGCGGCCGCCTGTGGAGATCCCACTCCAGAAGGGTGGGATATCGGGCTCACACCGCGGTCACTACCCGAACCCGAAGGGTAGTGCCCTCGCTGACCGTACCCCATTGCGGCCGCCTGTGAGGATCCCACTCCAGAAGGGTGGGATATCGGGCTCACACCGCGGTCACTACCCGAACCCGCAGGGCAGTGCCCTCGCTGTCTCATGTTTGTTGCGCCCGCAGCGCATTGTTTATGCTCTGCTGGTCAGAGAGGCTTCCCAGGGCGCTTGCCTCCTGATGGGAGAGGCTGAGGTTAGGCCCCCCTCGTCCAACAGCCGGAGCAGCCAGGCCGCGACGTGCTCGCCTGGTCGTTGGCGGTACCGATCCGCCAGTTGTGTCGGCTCCTTGGGGGAGAGGTCGCGGGTCTCCGTGGTCCCCGTGTGGTCTGGGCGGGTACCCCCCCCCCTCCCCTTCCTCGCTGGGGTGAACCTGGGACCGCGTGGTGACGGGTCGGGCATGTTGGAGCTCGGGTGAGAAGGGGGAAGGGTGGTTGTGGGAAATAGGCTCCTCGGGCTCCACCTCTCCGTCGCTATCCAGCCGGATGTCCCCATCCCCCAGCCACGCGTCCAGCTTGTCGCCGCGCTGGACCAGGGCTCGAATCGTCAGCGGGTCCGGCTGCAGCCAGACCGACGGGCTGCCCGCGCCTGCTGTAGTTGTGTGAGCCTGTGGGCGGCCTCAGTTCCCCCGACCCCGAGCTCCTTGGCTCGGGTCTGGGCAGCTTGTGCTGCCTCCCGCAGTGAGCAGCAGTTGTGTGAGCCTGCAGGCGGCCTCAGTTCCCCCGACCCCGAGCTCCTCGGCTCGGGTCCGGGCAGCTTGTGCTGCCTCCCGCAGCGTGCAGCAGTTGTGTGAGCCTGCGGGCGGCCTCAGTTCCCCTGACCCCGGGCTCCTTGGCTCGGCTCTGGGCAGCTTGTGCTGCCTCCCGCAGCGAGCAGCAGTTGTGTGAGCCTGCGGGCGGCCTCAGTGCCCCTGACCCCGGGCTCCTTGGCTCGGGTCTGGGCAGCTTGTGCCGCCTCCCGCAGCGTGCAGAAGTTGTGTGAGCCTGCGGGCGGCCTCAGTTCCCCCGACCCCGAGCTCCTTGACTCGGGTCCGGGCAGCTTGTGCCGCCTCCCGCAGCGTGCAGCAGTTGTGTGAGTCTGCAGGCGGCCTCAGTTCCCCTGACCCCGGGCTCCTTGGCTCGGGTCTGGGCAGCTTGTGCTGCCTCCCGCAGCGTGCAGCAGTTGTGTGAGCCTGCAGGCGGCCTCAGTTCCCCTGACCCCGGGCTCCTCGGCTCGGGTCTGGGCAGCTTGTGCCGCCTCCCGCAGCGTGCAGAAGTTGTGTGAGCCTGCGGGCGGCCTCAGTTCCCCCGACCCCGAGCTCCTTGACTCGGGTCCGGGCAGCTTGTGCCGCCTCCCGCAGCGTGCAGCAGTTGTGTGTGCCTGCGGGCGGCCTCAGTTCCCCCGACCCCGAGCTCCTTGGCTCGGCTCTGGGCAGCTTGTGCTGCCTCCCGCAGCGTGCAGCAGTTGTGTGAGCCTGCGGGCGGCCTCAGTTCCCCCGACCCCGGGCTCCTTGGCTCGGGTCTGGGCAGCTTGTGCTGCCTCCCGCAGCGTGCAGCAGTTGTGTGAGCCTGCGGGCGGCCTCAGTTCCCCCGACCCCGGGCTCCTTGGCTCGGGTCCGGGCAGCTTGTGCTGCCTCCCGCAGCGTGCAGCAGTTGTGTGAGCCTGCGGGCGGCCTCAGTTCCCCCGACCCCGGGCTCCTTGGCTCGGCTCTGGGCAGCTTGTGCTGCCTCCCGCAGCGTGCAGCAGTTGTGTGAGCCTGCAGGCGGCCTCAGTTCCCCTGACCCCGAGCTCCTTGGCTCGGGTCCGGGCAGCTTGTGCTGCCTCCCGCAGCGTGCAGCAGTTGTGTGAGCCTGCGGGCGGCCTCAGTTCCCCCGACCCCGGGCTCCTTGGCTCGGCTCTGGGCAGCTTGTGCTGCCTCCCGCAGCGTGCAGCAGTTGTGTGAGCCTGCAGGCGGCCTCAGTTCCCCCGACCCCGAGCTCCTGGGCTCGGGTCCGGGCAGCTTGTGCTGCCTCCCGCAGCGAGCAGCAGCGCTGCCGGAGCTCTTCCGGATCCTTGTCCTTCTGACCACATCAGTGCTGATTGTGATCGGTAATCCTGACCTGGTGTCTCAGCAGGGACGCAAACAACCGGGAGACACCCCTTTGACTCCCCCTGGCTTTGGGGAACCCTGATTCCTTAAGGAGGGAGACCACGTGGTGGCCCAGCTTCTCGCCACGGGGGTCTAACTGCTCCGACCGGTCCACTGGTTTCCCGTGGTCTGCCAGCATGCTGGCCAGACTCTCAAACCCCTCCCTTTCATCCGTCCACCAGGGGATCTTATTCCGGATGCCTGCACTGGCTTTCTTCCCCTTGTTCCAGAACATTCTCCCCTGTGCTCTGTGTCCAGCCAAGAGCTATGAGATGCTGAACCCAAAGTCCACTGCAGATGCTGTGGTCAAATCAAGACGTACAAACAAGCTGAATGAACTCGGAGAGTGGGAAAAAGGGAAGGGAGAGTGGGGAGAAGGGAAGGGAGAGTGGGGAGAAAGGGAAAGGAGAATGGGGAGAATGGGAAGGGAGAGTTGGGAGAAAGGGAAAGGAGAATGGGGAGCAGGGAAGGGAGAATGGGGAGAAGGGAGAGTGTTGAGAAGGGAAGGGAGAGTGGGGAGAAGGGAAGGGAGAGTGGGGGTAAGGGAAAAAGAGAGTGGGAGAAAGGGAAGGGAGGGTGGGGAGAAGGGAAGGGAGTGTGGGGAGAAGGGAACGGAGTGTGGGGAGAAGGGAGAGTGGGGGTAAGGGAAAGAGAGAGTGGGGAGAAAGGGAAGGGAGAGTGGGAGAAAGGGAAGTGAGAATGTGGAGAAGGGAGAGTGTTGAGAAGGGAAGGGAGAGTGGGGGTAAGGGGAAAAGAGAGTGGGAGAAAGGGAAGGGAGAGTGGGGAGAAGGGAAGGGAGTGTGGGGAGAAGGGAACGGAGTGTGGGGAGAAGGGAGAGTGGGGGTAAGGGAAAGAGAGAGTGGGGAGAAAGGGAAGGGAGAGTGGGAGAAAGGGAAGTGAGAATGTGGAGAAGGGAGAGTGTTGAGAAGGGAAGGGAGATGGGGAGAAGGGAAGGGAGAGTGGGGGTAAGGGAATGAGAGAGTGGGAGAAAGGGAAGGGAGAGTGGGGAGAAGGGAGAGTGGGGGTAAGGGAAAGAGAGAGTGGGGAGAAGGGAGAGTGGGAGAAGGGAAGGGAGAGTGGGGAGAAAGGGAAGGGAGAGTGGGAGAAAGGGAAGGGAGAGTGGGGAGAAGGGAGAGTGGGGGTAAGGGAAAGAGAGAGTGGGGAGAAGGGAGAGTGGGAGAAAGGGAAGGGAGAGTGGGAGAAAGGGAAGGGAGAGTGGGAGAAAGGGAAGGGAGAGTGGGGTGAAAGGGAAGGGAGAGTGGGAGAAAGGGAAGGGAGAGTGGGGTGAAAGGGAAGGGAGAGTGGGAGAAAGGGAAGGGAGAGTGGGGTGAAAGGGAAGGGAGAGTGGGAGAAAGGGAAGGGAGAGTGGGGAGAAGTGAAGTATAGAGAGAAATAGAGATGGGAGATTGAGGAGTAGGAGAAGAAATTGAGGGAGAGTGGGAAAAGAGAGAGAAATCGGGCAGTGTGCATGTGAGAAAGAAAAGCGAGTGCGGGCAGTGGGGGACAGAGTCAGGAGAGTGAGAACCTGGGGATTGGGGACAGAGAACAGAGAGAGAGAATGAAGTGTGAGGAGTAGGAAAGAGAGAGGGAGAGTGAGGGCGGTTGGGCAGTGGGAGAGAGGGAAGGCAGCGTGGGGAGTTGCAGACACAGAGAAGGGGCTGTGTGCAATGATAGGGAACGTAGGGGGATCGGGTAATGTGAGAGAGGGAAGGAGTGGAGAGTATGAGAGAGAGGGACCAGTTGCAGAGAGAGAAAGTGGAACATGGAGCGAAAGAGAACAGTCAGGGTAAGGAGTGGGAGAGAGGAGGTAGAGTGGGAAGGATGTGAGCGAGAAGGTATCTTTTGCGGTTTGAGTGAAAGAAGGGAGAGTGAGAAGTGAGAGAGAGGGTGAGTGTGTAGTGGGAGAGAATGAAGGATGTGGAGTGCGTCAGAGAGTGGGAAAAGTGGGGACGGGGAGTGTGAGAAGGGAAAATGGAGAGTGGGACAAAGAAAGGTAAGTGTGAAGTGGAAGAGAACGAAGTGAGAGTGGGGAGAGGAAAGACAGGGGAGTGGGGAGAGGAAAGACGGGAGAGTGGGGCCTGGGAGACAGATTAGGGAGATAGGGGAATAGAAGAGAGAAGGGAGTGTGGGGTCCGGGAGAGAAACGGAGAGAGGGTATGTGAGGCAGAGAAGGGAGAGTGTGGTGTGAGACAGAAGAGATGGGGTAGTAAAAGAGAAAAGGGATTATGGGGGAGGGAGAGAGAGAGAGAGAGAGAGAGAGAGAGAGAGAGAGAGAGAGAGAGAGAGAGAGAGAGAGAGAGAGAGAGAGAGAGAGAGAGAGAGAGAGAGAGAGGGGGGGAGAGTGGGGATTGAAAGAGGGAGAAGACAGAGTGGGGAGATGAAGAGAGATAAGGAAGAATAGGAAATAGGTGAAGAATAAGGAACAGTGTGGTGTGGAAGAGGGATTCCGGAGGAAGGGGAGTACAACAGTGTCACTCCACTCTTCAGGAAGCGAGAGAGGCAGAGGGAAGGAAACTGAAGGCCAGCTGGTCTGACCTCAGTGTTTGGGAAGATGTTGGATTCGATTATTAAGGATGATGTCTCAGGGAACTTTGGGCAAATGATAAAAAGGGCCGGAGTCAGCATAGTTTCCTGACAAATCTGTTGAAATTCATTGAAGAAATAACATGCGGGATAGACAAAGGACAATCGGTTGATGTCGTGTACTTTGAATTTCAGGCCTTTGAAAAGGTGGCAGACATGAGGCTGTTTAACAAGCTACGAGCCCATGATATTACAGAAAGAGTCTAGCACAGATAAAGCAGTGGCTGATTGACAGGAGGCAGAACGTGTGAATAAATGGAGCGTTTTCAGTCTGGCTGCAGATGTCCAATGGAATTCCACAGGGGTCTGTGATGGGACCGATTATTCTCTGATATATGGCGATGACTGGGATGATGTATTTGATGGCTTTGTTGCAAAATCTGCAAAGGACATGAACAGAGATGAGGAAATAGAGGCCACAGAAATTCCACCCATTGTTGCTTTGACGTTATCGGTGCCAAAGGTCTGCAGTTTCCTTCATTCCACTGCAACACTGCATCTACGTTGTGCTTCCCCTTCTCAAATTGCAAATTCAATCCCGGTTCATTGCATCGCACCCTATCCTGAATAGCAGATCCCTTAGTGCAGTGGTCCCCAGCCACCAGGCCGCCGACCGGTATCGGGCCGCGAGGAAACAAAATGATTTGGCGATAGTGGGCTTAACCACGAGCTGCTCTCTGAAGCCACCTCGCAGGCATTCTAGAAATTCTCCCTCGGGGCATCCAGCACCAACCGGGTTTTCCCAATCGATTTGTGTACTGAAATCCCACATGACTATTGTAACGTTGACCTGCTGACTTGCATTTTCTATCTCCCGTTGTAGTTTGTAGACTACATCCTTACTACTGTTTGGGGGTCTGCACATACCTTCCACCAGGGTTTTCTTTGCACTTGCAGTTCCTTAGCTCTACCCACAACGACTCAGCACCTTCCGACCCTATGCCAGCTCTTTCTGATGGTTTGATTTTATTATGTTTACCAACAGGGCCACGCTTTCAGTGATGCCCACAACCTCATGTATGCCAGTCTGTAGCTCTTCCTCCACGTCAGTTTGTACAATGCGCGCATTCAAATGTAATATCTTCAGTCCTGTGTTCAGCCTTTTAGATTCTGTGGGTCTGTTCCATTGCAACTCATCCTGTCGACTGCCAGGTTGCCCCATCAGCAGCCTCTCATTGCCAGCAGTCTCACAACATACTGTCTCTGTTTACAAACCAACTACCTCATCCTCGGCGGTAGCACATCGGTTCCCAAACCCGTTACCTAACTCACAAAATTTCTTTTCAGGACCTGCTGACATTTTTTACCTGTCATTGATGCCAATATAGACAATAGACAATAGGTGCAGAAGTAGACCATTCGGCCCTTGGAGCCTGCACCGCCATTTTGAGATCATGGCTGATCAATTCCTATCAATACCCGGTTACTGACTTGTCCCCATATCCCTTGATTCCCCTATCCATAAGATACCTATCTAGCTCCTTCTTGAAAGCATCCAGAGAATTGGCCTCCACTACCTTCCGAGGCAGTGCATTCCAGACCCCCACAACTCTCTGGGAGAAGAAGGTTTTACTTAACTCTGTCCTAAATGACCTACCCCTTATTCTCAAACCATGCCCTCTGGTACTGGACTCTCCCAGCATCTGGAACATATTTCCTTCCTCTATCTTGTCCAATCCCTTAATAATCTTATATGTTTCAATCAGATCCCCTCTCAATCTCCTTAATTCCAGCGTGTACAAGCCCAGTCTCTCTAACCTCTCTGCGTAAGACAGTCCAGACATCTCAGGAATTAACCTCGTGAATCTACGCTGCACTTCCTCTACAGCCAGGATGTCCTTCCTTAACCCTGGAGATCAAAACTGTACACAATACTCCAGGTGTGGTCTCACCAGGGCTCTGTACAAATGCAAGAGGATTTCATTGCTCTTGTACTCAATTCCCTTTGTAATAAAGGCCAACATTCTATTAGCGTTCTTCACTGCCTGCTGCACTTGCTCATTCACCTTCAGTGACTGATGAACAAGGACTCCGAGATCTCTTTGTATTACTCCCTTACCCAACTCTACACCGTTCAGATAATAATCTGCCTTCCTGTTCTTACTCCCAAAGTGGGTAACCTCACACTTATTCACATTAAACGCCATCTGCCAAATATCTGCCCACTCACCCAGCCTATCCAAGTCACCCTGAATTCTCCTAACATCCTCATCACATGTCACACTGCCACCCAGCTTAGTATCATCAGCAAATTTGCTCATGTTATTTTCTATGCCTTCATCCAAATCGTTAACGTAAATGGTAAACAGCTGTGATCCCAATACCGAGCCCTGTGGCACCCCACTAGTCACCACCTGCCATTCTGAGAAACACCCATTCACCGCTACCCTTTGCTTTCTATCTGCCAACCAGTTTTCTATCCATGTCAATGCCTTTCCCCCGATGCCCTGAGCTTTGATTTAACCCATCAATCTTCTATGTGGGACCTTATCAAATGCCTTCTGAAAATCGAGGTACACTACATCCACTGGATCTCCCCCGTCTAACTTCCTGGTTACATCCTCGAAAAACTCTAGCAGATTAGTCAAGCATGATTTACCCTTGGTAAATCCATGCTGGCTCGGCCCAATCCTATCACTGCTATCCAGATATGCCACTATTTCATCCTTAATAATGGACTCTAGCATCTTTCCCACCACCGATGTCAGGCTGACTGGTCGATAGTTCTCTGTTTTCTCCCTCCCTCCTTTCTTAAAAAGTGGGACAACATTAGCCATTCTCCAATCCTCAGGAACTAATCCTGAATCTAAGGAACATTGGAAAATGATTATCAATGCATCCGCAATTTCCAGGGCCACCTCCTTTAGTACCCTAGGGTGCAGACCATCTGGACCTGGGAATTTGTCAGCCTTCAGTCCCATCAGTCTTCTCATCACCGTTTCCTTCCGAATGTCAATCTGTTTCATTTCCTCTGTTACCCTATGTCCTTGGCCCATCCATACATCTGGGAGATTGCTTGTGTCTTCCTTAGTGAAAACAGATCTAATGTACTCATTAAATTCTTCTGCCATTTCTCTGTTTCCCATAACAATTTCACCCAATTCATTCTTCAAGGGCCCAACATTGTTCTTAACTATCTTCTTTCTCTTCACATACCTAAAAAAGCTTTTGCTATCTTTCTTTATATTCCTGGCTAGCTTGCGTTCGAACCTCATTTTTTCTCCCCGTATTGTCTTTTTAGTTAAGTTCTGTTGTTCCTTAAAAACTTCCCAATCATCTGTCCTCCCACTCACCTTAGCTCTGTCATATTTTCTTTTTGTTAATGCTATGCAATCTCTGACTTCCTTTGTCAACCACTGAGGCCCCTTTCCCCCCTTTGAATCCTTCCTTCTCTGGGGGATGAACTGATTTTGCACCTTGTGCATTATTCCCAAGAATACCTGCCATTGCTGTTCCACTGTCTTATCTGCTAGGCTATCCGTCCAGTCAACTTTGGCCAGCTCCTCCCTCATGGCTGCATTGTTTCCCCTGTTCAACTGCAACACTGACACCTCCGAGCTGCCCTTATCCTTCTCAAATTGCAGATAAAAGCTTATCATATTGTGATCACTACCTCCTAATGGCTCCTTTACTGCGAGATCGCTTATCAAATCCTGTTCATTACATAGATAGATAGATAGATAGATAGATAGATAGATAGATAGATAGATAGATAGATAGATAGATAGATAGATAGATAGATAGATAGATAGATACTTTATTCATCCCCATGGGGAAATTCAACTTTTTTTCCAATGTCCCATACACTTGTTGTAGCAAAACTAATTACATACAATACTTAACTCAGTAAAAAAAATATGATATGCATCTAAATCACTATCTCAAAAAGCATTAATAATAGCTTTTAAAAAGTTCTTAAGTCCTGGCGGTAGAATTGTAAAGCTTAATGGCATTGGGGAGTATTGACCTCTTCATCCTGTCTGAGGAGCATTGCATCGATAGTAATCTGTCGCTGAAACTGCTTCTCTGTCTCTGGATGGTGCTATGTAGAGGATGTTCAGAGTTATCCATAATTGACCGTAGCCTACTCAGCGCCCTTCGCTCAGCTACATAACACTAAATCCAGAATAGTCTTGTCCCTGGTCGGCTCTCGTACAAGCTGTTCCAAGAATGCATCCCGTAGGCACTCTACAAACTCCCTATCCTGTGGTCCAGCACCAACCTGATTCTCCTAGTTCACCTGCATATTGAAATCCCCCATAACTACTGCGACATTACCTTTGCCACATGCCAATTTTAACTCCCTATTCAACTTGCACCCAATATCCATGCTACTGTTTGGTGGCCTGTAGACAACACCCATTTGGGTCATTTTGCCCTTACTGTTCCTCAGTTCTATCCACACAGACTCTACTTCTTTTTGTACCAACAAGTCTGGTTGCTCGCCCTCCTCCTTTAGAATGCCAGGGACCTGATTGGAGTCATCCCTGTCCCTGGCACCTGGACACATCTCACCATCCGGGTGACTCTATCGCCACCACAGAACAGCTGGTCGTTGGCTGACAACAGGAGGAGCTCTAACCCTGTTACGGCAGAGGGAGGATCGGGTGAGAGTTAATGTTCTGGAAATGGAGGGTTTGCCTCATGGATCAGAGGGAATGAAATGTTGGAGAGGCTTCAGTTGTTTCCTTTGTAGCGATGGGGGCTGAAGGGAGACCAGAGGCAGACTGAGGCTGAGTAGAAATCTGAGAGAAGAGAACCGACATCGTTCGTTCACCAGGTGAATATCTCAATTACCAGAGGATGTGATTTCAAGGTGAGTGTGGGACAGTTCAAAGATGATGTTTACCTTTGCCCCGGTACTCTACTCGGCTCCACAGTCCTCTCTCTCTCCCTTTCTCCCTCTCTCTTCCCATTAACTCTCTTATCTCACCGTCTCTCTCTCTCTCACTCTCTCTCTATACATAAACAATTCCTCAATTTCTCTATCTCCTCTTTTCCTCATCCGTACTCTTTTACACCCTCCCACTCTTTCCTCCAAACACTCTTCCCTACACAGTCACTAACCTGCATCTTTCCCTTATTGTCTCTTACTCCGTTTATGCCTAACCTTTCGCTTGCCTCTCGTTTTCTCCCCAATTCCCCCTTTCCTGTAGCTTGCTGACTCCGCCACCCACCCGTCCAGACCAGCACCCCTCCCCCACCCCGCACTGTGATGACGGTTTTACACACTCAGTGGATTACAGATGTTGTATAATTTATCGTCGGTTGGAAAGATTTAATGTTCTCTCAGAAGATAAAGGCTTATGGTTTCCGGGAGAGGCCTGTTTGTTTCCGTTTAGTGTGCTGCAGAATAGGCGGCGGAGGAGTGTGGAGAAGGGGGGAGAGGGAGGGTAAGTGAGGACGTAAGAGGGGGAAGAAGAGGGGAAAGGAGAGGGGTAGAGAGAAGGGGAAGAGAGAGAGGGAGAGAGAGAGACAGAGAAAGAGAGAGAGAGTGACAGGCAGAGGGGGGAGAGAGAAGAGGAGAGGAGTGGTGAGCGTAAATTGGGACATTTGCTTTCAATGAATGAAGATACAGTGATAACTTTTGATTCGCATCCCGTCCATAAAGATCAATTCATCATCTCGGGACTGGCAGTGCGTGGTCGCGAAATGTGAAGGGACAATTAATTAACTTAACGAATCATACAGACCAAGTAATCACAACACTGCATTAGGGATATTGTGAAGTTAGTGGTCCATCTCTCAGGAAGTCAGAATGTTCGACGTGTGTGGGTTCTTTGATAATGCGGACTGTTTTATTGAGGCAGAGAGATGTGTAAACAGTGTCCACAGTTTACATGATGTACTGAACTTGTTCACAGCTCTCTGCAGTGTTTCCGGTGGTGGCCAGTGCTGTTGCCGTGACAACACGACTAGTTTCCGCACAGGATGTGTTCTGTAAAAATAGATGATGGTCTTCCAGGAGGCGCCGATTTTCTTCAGCCTCTGGAAGAAGCAGAGAGGCCGCTGAGCTTTCTTGGCGATAGTGTCCTTGTGGCTGGACAAGGACAGGCTGTTAGTGGTGTTCACTCTCAGGAGATTGGAGCTCTCAACCCCCTTATCCTCTGCCGTTGATGTAAACAGGAATGTCTGCATCGCCCCGGCTGACTTCCTGTTGTCAGTAACCAGCTCTATTGTGTTGCTGAAATGGAGGGGGTGGGGAGTGTTGATACCAGAACACAAAGCTCTCCAGCTCCGACCCGACTCGCGGGTGGAGAAGGTTTACAGGAGTAAATTCCAACCGTGTGCGAACAGCACTGGCTCTGTGAACACGGGTGGAACTTTCCAGACTCTCCGAATCTCGTCCTTCTCTCTCACTTTTCTCACTCTCACCTTCCTCTCTCTAGTCTCTCTCCGCTTCTCCTCTCTCATCCCAAACTCTACTATCCCTCCCCCTCACTCTCCTCCATTACTCCCCACTCCCTCCGCCTTACACCACTCTCACATTGACCCCTCACCCTCTGCTTACTCCCTACCTTCCTGAATCCTGCATCACTCATGTGAAACATATTCCTCCCGCGCCCTCCTCATCCAGCCGAAAGGCTTTATCTGCTGTTGCTTCTGCAGGACACGGATTTACTCAACTTCCGGTGACTCTGATTCACTGTCAAACCCTCAGCGGAGAGGGAGAGAGAGGGCGAGGGTAAGTATCAGGCCATTGGGAAGAGGGAGAAACAGTTGAGGGAATTGGGAAGGCGGCGAGGGAGGAGGGAGACTAAGGGATGACGAGATGTGGGGAGAAGTAAGTGTGTAGAAGGAGGAGAGATAGAACGGGTAAAGAGCTCGGGGGAAGTTGAGAACCAGGAGATACCGGGAAGATGGAGAAACAAGACTAAATGGAACCAGACAGGAGAGGAAGTTCACTCTCACCCTCTCCATCTCCCTCTCCCTATACGTCTCCCTCTCTCACTCCCCCTCCTCTCTCCTCCTCTCTCTCTCTCCCTCTCCCCTTCCTCTCTCTCTCACTCTCTTTCTGTCTCCCTCTCTCTCTCTCTCCCCCACTCTATCACTCTCTCTCACTCACTTTCTCTCGTCTGTCTCTCTCTCTCTCACTCTCTCCACACCCTCTCTCTCTCCCCCTCTGTCTCCCTCTCCCTCTCTGTCTCTCTTCCCCCCCTCTCTCTCTGTCTCCCTCTCTCACTCACTCTGTTTCCCTTTCTGTCTCCCTCTCTCTGTCTGTCTCTCCCTGTTCCCCTCTCTCTCTCCCTCTCTCGCTGTCTCTCCCTCTCTCCCTTTCTGTCTCCTTCTCTCTGTGTCTCTCCCTCTCTCGCTGTCTCTCCCTTACTGTCTCCCTCTCTCTGTCTGTCTCTCCCTGTTCCTCTCTCTCTCTCCCTCTCTCGCTGTCTCTCCCTCACTCCCCCTCTCTCTTTCTGTCTCTCCCTCTTTCTCTCTCTCTGTCTTTCTCTGTCTCCCTCTCTTGTCTGTCTGTCTGTCTGTCTGTCTGTCTCTCTCTCTCTCTCTCTCTCTGTCAGTGTACTATAAATGCACGGATGGAGGGACGGATATGCAGTCTGGGAGAAAGGCGGAGCTGGGTTCATTGAACGAAGCCAATGCCGATACAATCAATTGCTGACTCGATCAGTTTCACTCCTCCCTCTCCATCTGCGTCTAACTCATTTCCCTCTCTCTGTGGCCAAAGGACAGATGTGACAGTGGCGAAGAGAGAAACAGAGTGAGGGAGAGAGATGTTAAGAGACAAAGGGTAGAATATAGGGGTGGGGGGGAGAATGGGAGAGTGCGGGTAAGTAGGTTGAAGAGGGTGAGAGTGGGATGAACGAGTGGGTGCAGTGATAGAGGGTGAAGAGAGGCACCGAGGGAAGGAGGAAGGAAGGTGGAGGGTAAGAACGTGAGCAAAGATAGAGGCTGGGGAGGCAGAGAAGGAGAACAATTTTACGTGAAATTTGGGCAAACAAGAGAAGGAGAGCGGGAACGGGGTGGGATAGAGAGAGGGGGAAAGGAAGGAGTGGAGTAGCATGGAGGCAGGAGAGATGGAGAGGGCTGGAGTGGAGGAGAGTGTGGGAGTGATTGCGAGAGTAATACAGGGGAGAGGTTTGTGTGTGAGAGAGAGAGTGATAAAGGGGGAGAGAGGGAGACTGCAATGAACAGTTGGGGTGAGAGAGGGACAGAGGGAGTGAGAGCGCGTGGGAGAGATGGGTAAGAATGGAGGAAGGGAGAGAGGTGCAGGAAATGGGAAAAGAAAGGGGCAGAGAGGAGGAGGTGTAACGGAGAACAACACACACAAAATGCTGGAGGAACTCAGCAGGTCAGGCGACCTCTATGGAAAATAATAAAGAGTGGACGTGTCGGACCGAGATCAGCAAGATGAGAGGATTCGATCAGTGGGGAGTAGGAGCTTCCCGAGGATGCTGCGGGATTGTTTGTTGGATTACAGTAAGTGAAAAGTACAATATATAATGAAAAACACAATCCCAAGTCTAAAACAAAGAGTGAAAGAATTGATGAAGGAACAAGTGATACGAACAATCTACTATATAAGTGTAAACAGAGCACAGAATCATTGATCTTAGAGAGGGGGTATAGTGGGGGAGACTGGAGAGGGGTGGAGAAAGGGGAAGAGGGAAGGGGAGAGGGAGGGAAGAGAGGGATGAGAGTGAAAGAAAGAGAACGTGGGGAGAGAGGGTTCAAGAGTAGGAGAATGGGGTGTACTGGGGAGGAAAGAGTGAAGCAGAGATTTGGGAGAGAGTGGGAAGTGTGGGGAGAGAGTGTGGGAGGGGAGGAGAGTGTGTGTGAGAGAGAGAGAGGAGAGAGTTGAGAAAGTTGAGAGAGGGGAGGGAGAGAGAGAAGAGAATGGTAAGGAGTGAGAGGTTTGTAGGCAAGAGAGTGGGGAGGGCGGAGGGACAGAAATGGATGGGTATGGAGTGGGAGGTGCCTCACCTCATCTTGCCTTGATAACGGATGCTGCTTTTCCTTTTGCTAAGGCAGAGGTTGATGTACTTTAGATCCGTCAGGGCATGAAAGGATACGCGGCGAAGGCAGGAAAATGGGGCTGGGAGGAAAAATGGATTTACCATGATGAAGCGGCAGAGCAGTTTTGATGGGCCAAATGGCCTAATTCTGCTTCTGTCTCTCATGGTCTTATGGTCCAAGAGCAGCCTCTCATTCAATGAGAGCAAGAGCAATGAACTGGTTCTGGACTTTGGAGGAGGAAACAGGAACCCATGAGGCAATCCTCATCGGGGCTCAAAGGTGGAGACGTTCAGCAGCTTTAAATTCCACAGTGTTAACATTTCAGAGGATCTGTCCCGAGCCCGGGTCACAAGTGCAATTACAAGAAAGCAGGAACTGTCTGTCCTTGCTTAGAAGCTTGCGTGGATTCAGAATGACATCTAAAACCCTGACAAACTTCGACAGATGTGTGGTGGGGAGCATGTTCAGTGGTTGCATCATGGCCTGGTATGGAAACACCAAAGCCCTTGAAAGGAAAATCCGACTAGAAATAGTGGATATGGCCCAGCACATCACGGGTAAAACTTTCCTCACAACTGAGCACGTCTCTGTGGAGTGCAGTCGCAGGAAATCAGCATCCATCATCAAGGACCCCCACCACCCAGGCCATGCTCTCTCCTCAATGCTGCCATCAGGAAGAAGGTGCGTGAGCCTCAGGAGCCTCAACCCCAGGTTCAGGAACAGTTATTACACTCAACCAACAGATCCTTCTTTCTTTTTACAATATTTTTATTCAAAAGAAAAGAAAAGATTTACAGAGTGCAACACATAGATACATCTCAACATAACTTGTGTACATTCATATATTGTAATAAAATTAATCAAAATGTTATAGCATAACACATAAAGTTATATCACTCTGTAATCAAAAATTTAAAGATAGGTCATACATCGTAAAAGAAATTTTTTATATATATAAAAAAAGTCAACCCCCTACCAACTACCAAAGAAAAAAGCTGATGGATGACAATGGATAATTAGAAAAAAAACATATTCACTTAAGAAGAGAAGATAAAAATATACATAAAAGTCTGTGCACTGTTAAACTTTATAAATTGGAAAAGTAATTTAGGAAAGGTCCCAAAAACATAAAAAGATTGTTTCGAATTTAAGACTGAGCAGCGGATCTTTTCTAAATTTAAATAAGACATAATATCACGAAGCCATTGAAGATGTGTAGGAGGGGTTGACTCCTTCCATTTAAGCAAGATTGCTCTTCTTGCTAAAAGAGAGGTAAAAACTAAAACCTGTAGGTTAGGAGTATTTAAAGTTATATCTTCATTTGCAATAATACCAAGCAAGGCAGTAAGGGAATCTGGGTCAAATTGGACCCTAAAAAGTTGAGAGAAGGTATGAAATACTTCCCGCCAAAACTTTTCAATTGTAGGGCAAAACCAAAACATATGAATTAAAGAGGCATCAGCAGAGTTGCATTTATTTCAAAGTGGAGAAACATTCGGGTAAAAACTGGAGAGCTTCTGTTCAGAAATGTAAGCTCTATGAACCACTTTAAATTGTAGAAGAGAATGACGAGCACAGAAAGATGATTTATTAACCCGCTTAAGAATTTTATTCCATCTATCATCAGAAATCTGACAATTTAGGTCATCCTCCCAAACTTTTTTTATTTTATCTAAAAAGTCTTGTCTAGAATCAATCAACAAGTTATAGAACCATTAACAAAAGGTTTTAAATTTAAAAGATCGTCCAGTAAATTTTTATCAGGACCTATAGGAAAAGTAGCTAATTGGAAACGTAGAAAATCTCTAATTTGAAGGTATCTGTAAAAATGTGATTTTGGGAGTGCAAATTTATTTGACAATTGGTCAAATGATGCAAGAGATCCTGAGATAAACAAGTCCCAAAAACAGTTAATACCTAGTTCATCCCAATCCTTAAAGACTTTGTCAGTCATGGAAGGGATTAAAAAAAATAATTAAGGAGAATGGGAGATGATAATGAAAAATTTGCTAAACCAAAAAATTTTCTAAATTGAGACCAGATCCCTAAACTTTGCTATTCCCACAACCAATGGACACAATCAACAGCTCTTCATCTCATGTTCTTGATGTTTCTTTCTGGGTTATTTATTAGTTTTATTTCTTTTGTATTTGAATTTTGTTGTCTTTTGCACATGGTTGTTTTGTTTGTCCTGTTGGGGGCGATCTTTCATTCATCTTATAATGGTTCTTGAGTTTACTGAATTTACAACATAATCAAATCCCAGGATTATACATGGTGATGTGCCTATACTTTGATAATAAATTTACTCTGCACATTTTAAATTGTACATTTCAATTTGTAAATAACTCTGAAACACAAGAGCGGGTTGTGAGCTCAGTCTGCTGGGTAAATGATTTTGTTCTGATCTGAATGGTCGGCCCAACACTGTGTCCCATCTTTCGAGGCACACCAATTACTGGAAATATTCCTGAATTGAACTGGAAAACCTCAAATACTCTGTCTCTCTGCTCAAGCGTGCGAACACATGTAGACACACACACACACACACGTTTCAAAACGTCGACAATCGTACCAGCGCCCAAAAATACCAGGGTGACCTGCCTCAACGACTATCGCCCAGTGATGCTCACTACTGTGATGAAGTGCTTTGAGTGGTTGGTAATGGCTAGAATCAACTCCTGTCTATGTGCATGGACCCACTGCAATTTGCCCATCGCCACAATCTGTCAACAATTCTCTCTGGCTCACACTCGGCCTTTGATCACCAGGATAAAAGCAATACACAAGTCAGGCTGCTGATTACAGCTCAGCGTTCAACACAATCAGACCCTCAATTGTAATCAACAAGCTCCAAAACCTGGGCCTCTCTACCTCCTTCTGCAACTGGATCCTCACCAGACCACAGTCTGTGTGGATTTGAAATAACATCTCCTTGCTGACAATCAACACTGGCACACCTCAACGATGTGTGCTCAGCCCACTGCTCTACTCTCTCTACACCCACGTCTGTGTGTCTAGGCTCATCTATAAACTTGCCGTTGACACAACTATTGTTGGTGGAATTTCAGATGGTGACGAGGAGGAGTACAGGAGTGAGATAGATCAGCAAGTTGAGTGGTGTCACAGCAACAACCTTGCACTCAACATCATGAAGACAAAGGAATTGATTGTGGATTCAGGAAGGGGAAGTCGAGGGAACCCACACCAGTCCTCATCGTGGGATCAGAACTGAAAAGGGTGAGCAGCTTCCATTTCCTGCCTGTCAACATCTCTGAGGAACTATCCTGGGCCCAACATATAGATGCAGTTACAATGAAGGCACAACATCGGCTATATTTCATTCGGAGATTGAGGGGTATCGGTCTGTCACTAAAGACACTTGCAGATTTCCACAGATGTACTGTGGAGAGCATTCTAACTGGTTCCTTCACTGCCTGGTGTGGAGAGGCCACTGCACAGGATCGGAAAATGCTGCAGAAAGTTGTAAACTCAGCCAGCTCCTTCATGGGCACTGGACTCCACAGCATCCAGGACACATT
Organism: Hemitrygon akajei; assembly: GCF_048418815.1. NCBI lineage: Eukaryota > Metazoa > Chordata > Chondrichthyes > Myliobatiformes > Dasyatidae > Hemitrygon > Hemitrygon akajei. The sequence continues at coordinate 2,359,691 of NW_027331996.1, read as the reverse complement.
CAAAAGATGATGCCACAAAAAGGTGGCATCCATCATTAAGGACCCCCATCACCCAGGACATGCCTTCGTCTCATTGCTACCATCAAGGAGGATGTACAGGGGCCTGGAGACACATTCACCGGTTCAGGAACAGCTTCTTCCCCTCCATCAGATTTCTGAATGGACAAAGAACCCAGGAACACCCGCTCAGTATTTTCCCTCAAGCTTTGCACGACATTTCAAATTTAATTTTATAAATACTTGGTGTAATTTATAGTTTTTATTACTATGTACTGCAGACACTAAGGAACAAATTTCACCACATATGCGGGTGATATTAAACCTGATTCTGATACACAAACACACACAGCTGGGCTCAGACATACAACACTCTCACATTCCTCCCTTTGTGACACCCTGCTTGCTCCGTGGCCCCCGGTATGAAGCTCAAACTGTTGCACCACCTGCCCTTCAAATTCATGGCTGAGGCTGTGTTGTGTCTGTTCACTGTTTGAGTTCCATATTAAATGAAGAGCATTAAATCAGAAGGAAGGTTTGAATAGAAGAATAAAGATCTCCTCTGAAGGTATATGGGGTCCTGGTGAGAGCGTACATGGAACACTGTGCACAGGTCTGGTCTCCCTCCCGGAGTCAGCCTGTGGGATGAAGGGAATGAAGAGATTTCCCAGATTGATTTAGGAGGTGAGGTAGTGTCCTCGGAGAGATTATACTGACCGGGCCTGTCTCAAAATTAGAGAAATAAAAGGCCGTCTGACTGAGACAGAGACAGTCTCACAGGGTATTGACAGGGTAGAGGCAGGAATGATGTTTCCTTTGGCTGTGGTGAGGAATGGGGGTCACAGAATCCGAGGTCACCTCAGCAGGACTGAGATGAGGAGAAATTTCCTCACCCAGAGGGCAGCGAATCTTTGGAATTTTCTCCACAAGGTTTCTAAATTCGAAGGACAAATTTTGGGACTCTGCGATGCTGGAACGTTGCGCGAAAGTGGCGCTGAGGTCAAAGATCAGGCATGTTCTGAGTAAAAGGCAGAACAGACACAAAGGGCCGAATGGCCTGTTCGTGTTTCCTTTTTCTAAAGTCCGAGTTTACCTTTGCGCCTGGTTCTCCCTTGACCTTCAGCCTGTCCTTTTGCAGAGGGGAGCGCTCACAGCACCGGAGTCCCATCGGCAGCCGCTGCGGGCCAGCTCCCGTATCCCAGCAGCAGGAGACAGGTCTGGGAGGAAACTCCGGACAATAGGCCCCGATCCACGGCGGGGAAAGACCGGGCACCCTCTGTGTGGCTGAAACATCTCACGGAATCTCCGCCCGAATCTTCACCTCCGCCATCGTAAGGATTCAAAACTCCGGCCGCTGTTGCAGCCTTTACCCGGGGAGCTGCTCCCAATCTCGGGTCTCTCACCGGGTCCACTCGTTCCCGATTCCAAACTTCGGTCCGCCCAGCGTCCCGCCCACTGACACTCCTCAGCCAATGGAGGCAAGATTCTCCCAGCGGTGGTCTCTGATTGGCTGTGAGTGTGTCCGAGGGCGGGCTGCTGCCGGGAGCTGGAGATGTCAGTCACTGTTTGTTCTCAGAATCAAAGCAAGTTCCCCGAGGCTCAAAGTTCAAAGTAAATTTTATTTAGTTTTTTATTTTTTTTGTTTTTATTAAGCACAAACAAAAACAGAAACACTAAGCATATGCTAACAAAGCCAGAGAATCTCACAAAAGCAGCAACAAATATATAACTATTAACTTTAAATATACAAATAAACAAGGAAATCCACTCTAAATACTGTTGGACAGAAGGAACTGTATCTAGGAGGAGTCACAAAACAGGAACATTTACAGAGATAACCCAAAACGTTGACAGATTTGTACAGTCTTTACAGCTTTCTGTTTATGGGAAGTTATCAGAGTATAAACGTATAGTTTGAAGTCTGACGTAAAAATCTAAATGAAGGTTTCTTATTGCTGTGATTGCATTTATGGATATAAAATTTGCTGCAAATTAACAAAAGATTTATAATAAAGAAATGATCCCTATGAGATTTGGTGTTATTAGTAAAACCAAATAAAACATTTTGAAAACAAAACGTTAAATCCACGTTAATATATTGATCTATAAATTAACAAACAACAACCCAAAATGTTTTAACATATTCACAATCCCAAAATAGATGAAATAAATCCTCTGGATATAAACCGCAAAAAGAACAGTTAGTTTCAATATCAGAATTAACCCTTGTCAAATAAACATTGTTTGGATAATATCTATGTATAATTTTAAATAAGCCCCAGATACTCCTCCACCTCAGATTCCCCAAGCGACTATTCCAAAAACTAACAGAGTACATATAAGTCGCCACATACAACTCCTACAAACATACAGAGCAAAGCTACAGAACGGTAACTATATCTGAATCACTGAAAGATCAACCAGAGTGCAGAAGACAACAAACTTAGCCAATGCAAATAAACAACGAGAACATGAAATAACCGCAGCGGCTGCCGATAGATGTCCGGTGCTCTCAGCGCTCCCTGTTCAATCTGACAGGACAAGAAACAGTGAGGCGCAAAGGTAAACTCGTGTTTCAGAAAATCAGAAAAAGAGAAGGCGTGGCCATTCGGCCATTCTGCCCTTCACTCAGAACATGCTTGACTTTTGACCACAGCACCACTTTCCTGCAACTTCCCATCACCGCTGAGCCCCAGGATATGTCTATTCAATTTAGAAACCTTGTGGAGATAATTGCAATGATTCACTGCACTCTGGGTGAGGAAATGTCTCCTCATCTCAGTCCTGCTGAGTTGTCCTCGGATTTTGAGTCTGTGAGCGTTGGTTCCACACCTTATGGGAAACATCATTCCAGCCCTTCCGTTGTAAATATCCTGTAAGATTGTATTTCTCTAATTCTGAGACAGGAATGTGATCTGTCTCAGTCAAACCACCACTTATTTCACTCATTTTGAGACAGTCCCAGTACGATGATTTGTTGTGTGAGCTACTCTATGGACAGCAAGTGAGTGCAGTTATCCTGCGTTGTTCCACAGACTGATGGCTGAGGGGTAGTAACTGTTCCTGACCACGGTGGGATGAGTCCTGAGGCTCTTGTACCTTCTACCTGATTGCAGCAGTGAGAAAAGAGACTGCCTGTGTGGTGAGACTGATCAAAGCCGCCTGTATCACCTTCCCCTCTGGCCTGCCCTATCCGGGACCAAAGGGATTGTGGAGAGTAAATGTGGTACTCTGTCGAGTATCACTGTGATCCGTCCCCTCTGGCCTGCCCTATCCAAGACCAAAGGGATTGTGGAGAGTAAATGTGGTACTCTGTCGAGCATCCCTGTGATCCGTCCCCTCTGGCCTGCCCTATCTGGGACCAAAGGGATTGTGGAGAGTAAATGTGGTACTTTGTCGAGTATCGCAGTGATCCGTCCCCTCTGGCCTGCCCAATCTGGGACCAAAGGGATTGTGGAGAGTAAATGTGGTACTCTGTCGAGTATCACTGTGATCCGTCCCCTCTGGCCTGCCCTATCCGGGACCAAAGGGATTGTGGAGAGCAAATGTGGTGCTCTGTCGAGTATTATTGTGATCCGGGCTCTCTTCCTGCCTCTTATTATTCTTGACTGTGATTGTAGTGCGACAATCTCTGTCCAATGTCCCCTCTTTCTACAAACCCCGTTTCTGTCCTTAGCCAAGTGTCCTCTTCATCAGCACCGTCCGCACGATCCTGCCACCCGTTCTGGGTTCTTCGTCGGGACCCGAACTCCATCTCCTCACTACCGGTTCTCTGTGCACACTCTCGCTTTCCCCCAGTCCCTTTAAAGCAGGGGTGTCAAACTCATTTTAGGTCACGGGCCGGATTGAGCAAAATGCAGCTTCATGCGGGCCGGATCAGTCGGACGCGTGCGAACGCAGCTTTCGTTGCCTCCGTTTTTTCAGCCTGCTCTCATGTGTCTCAGTCTCTGCTATAACTACAAAGTGTTTCACTTTACAAATTCTGTTTCTTATGAAGAAGACTGCCGAATAAACACCAAAAACCCTGAAAACCTGGTACCTGAATAAACTCATCATTAGCCTTGAGTTTGACAGATATGCTTTGAAGAGCCAATTGTGCTCCCTATTCATCACAATTTATGTCACTTGGGGCCAGGTCTGACACAGCAAATTCACATTAGTTAACTTAAAGGAGTGGGCAGGCTTGGGTCCGAGACAGTTTAGAAAAGTCTGCACTGCCAGCTGGACATACTGATCTGTCCAGGGGTTTGCCGGCATTGGACTCTCACGTATCCTTAAAACGAGCTATAAAGTACGCAAGGGATTCTCCTTTTTTCTGTAGTTATCGGGTAAATTCACCAAAATCCGCATGGAGTCGGGCTGTCATTCAAATGGGTTCCCTTACCTCAGAGACCCACCGTGCCATGGTTTGTATTGCATCAGCCCCTCTGGTGGCTCCCGGTCACCTTCGGGCGTCTGCCTGGGAAAGGGGATCCCACTCCCTGTCCCTGTCTGAGAGGTTCCATATATAACCCTGAGGAGTGGCACAAGTCCCCGGGCAGGGTCTGGAAAGGGGAACCCACTCCCTGTCGCAGTCCGAGAGGTTCCATATATAACCCTGAGGAGTGGCACAAGTCCCCGGGCAGGATCTGGAAAAGGGAGCCCACTCCCTGTCCCTGTCTGAGTGGTTCCATATATAACCCTGAGGAGTGGCACAAGTCCCCGGGCAGGGTCTGGAAAGAGGAACCCACTCCCTGTCGCAGTCCGAGAGGTTCCATATATAACCCTGAGGAGTGGCACAAGTCCCCGGGCAGGGTGTGGAAAGAGGAACCCACTCCCTGTCCCTGTCCGAGAGGTTCCATATATAACCCTGAGGAGTGGCACTAGTCCCCGGGCAGTGTCTGGAAAGGGGAACCCACTCCCTGTCCCTGCTCGAGAGGTTCCATATATAACCCTGAGGAGTGGCACAAGTTCCCGGGCAGGGTCTGGAAAGGGGAACCCACTCCCTGTCCCTGCCAGAGAGGTTCCATATATAACCCTGAGGAGTGGCACAAGTCCCCGGGCAGGGTCTGGAAAGGGGAACCCACTCCCTGTCCCTGTCCAAGAGGTTCCGTATATAACCCTGAGGAGTGGCACAAGTCCCCGGGCAGTGTCTGGAAAGGGGAACCGACTCCCTGTCCCTGTCCAAGAGGTTCCGTATATAACCCTGAGGAGTGGCACAAGTCCCCGGGCAGTGTCTGGAAAGGGGAACCCACTCCCTGTCCCTGCTCGAGAGGTTCCATATATAACCCTGAGGAGAGGCACGTTCCCGGGCAGGGTCTGGAAAGGGGAACCCACTCCCTGTCCCTGTACGAGAGGTTCCATATATAACCCTGAGGAGTGGCACAAGTCCCCGGGCAGGGTCTGGAAAGGGGAACCCACTCCCTGTCCCTGTCTGAGTGGTTCCATATATAACCCTGAGGAATGGCACAAGTCCCTGGGCAGGGTCTGGAAAGGGGAACCCACTCCCTGTCCCTGCTCGAGAGGTTCCATATATAACCCTGAGGAGTGGCACAAGTCCCCGGGCAGGGTCTGGAAAGGGGAACCCACTCCCTGTCCCTGCCAGAGAGGTTCCATATATAACCCTGAGGAGTGGCAAAAGTCCCCGGGCAGGGTCTGGAAAGGGGAACCCACTCCCTGTCCCTGCCCGAGAGGTTCCATATATATCCCTGAGGAGTGGCACGTCCCCGGGCAGGGCCTGGAAAGTGGAACCCACTCCCTGCCCCTGTCCGAGAGGTTCCATATATACCCCTGAGGAGTGGCACGTCCCCGGGCAGGGCCTGGAAAGTGGAACCCACTCCCTGTCCCTGCCCGAGAGGTTCCATATATAACCCTGAGGAGTGGCACAAGTCCCCGGGCAGGGTCCCACTCCCTGTCCCTGCCCGAGAGGTTCCATATATAACCCTGAGGAGTGGCACAAGTCCCCGGGCAGGGTCTGGAAAGGGGAACCCACTCCCTTTTTCAATGAATTCAGGTAAAGCCCCAGGTCCGGAGGGTTATACTGCTGAATTTTTAAAATCCTTTTCTTCTATACTCCCTCTTTGGCTTTGTAAAATTTTTAAAGATGCGTTAACTGTAGGTAAATAATCACAATCTTTTTATGATGCCTCCATTTCTCCAATTCTTAAAAAAGATAAAGACCCCACTGAATGTGCATCCCATCGGCCAATATCCTTGCTGAATACGGATTCTAAGATTTTTACCAAAATTTTGGCCACTAGATTAGAAAATGTATTACCTCAAATTATCTCTGAAGATCAGACCGGATATATTAAAAATTCATCTTTTAACATTAGAAAATTTATTAATATAATTCATATTTCTTCATCTAAAATAACAGAATGTCATTTCCTTAGATGCTGAAAAAGCGTTCGATAGAGTTGAATGGCTATATTTATTTAATACATTGTAGAATTTTAATTTTAGCTTGAAATTTATATCATGGATTAAATTAATGTATTATAAACCTTTAGCTTCGGTTCTTACCAATAATCAAAGATCTCCTTTTTTTCAGTTGTCCCGTGGTACGAGGCAAGGCTGCCCTTTAAGTCCTCTATTATTTGACATTGCTTTGGAACCTTTAGCCATTGCCATTCGTGAATCACCTAATATTTTTGGTATTACCCGTGGGTAAGGGACTTATGTTATCATTATATGCTGATGATTTGTTACTATACATATCTGACCCTGAGAGATGTATTCCTGCTATTTCATTCTTGCTTGCTCAGTTTAGTAGCTTCTCTGGCTACAAACTAATTTTAATAAGAGTGAATTATTTTCATTAAATATGCAAGTTCCAATTTATAAACAAATACCATTTAAAGTTGTCACAGATCATTTTACTTATTTGGGTATTAAAGTTACCAAGAAACATAAGGGTTAATTTAAAGTTAATTTTTTACCTTTAATTGAACAAATCAAGCAACTTGTTACCAGGTGGTCCCCATTATCTCTGTCATTGGTTGGTCGAATTAATACGATCAAGATGATAGTGTTACCCAAATTTTTATATTTATTCCAAGCATTACCAAATTTTACTCCTAAATCTTTTTTTGATATTATTGACTCCAAAATATCCTCGTATGTGTGGCAGAGTAAAAATCCGAGATTAAGTAAAAAATATTTACAGAAACCTAAGAAGGAAGGTGGTTTTGCTTTGCCAAACCTGAGATTTTACTATTGGGCAGTTAATATTCAATATTTATATATTTTGGACACAAGAATCGGTCATAGTACCTTGCCCACAATGGGTAAATTTGGAGTGTAAATCTGTACAAGACTTCTCATTGTTTTTTATTTTAGGATCTTCGCTTCCTTTTGCTTTATCTAAACCGAATAAACAAATAACTAATCCTACAGTTAAACATACATTAAGAATATGGTTTCAATTTCGTAAATTCTTTGGCTTGAATAATCAAGCCCTATTATATCTACCTTCTTTTTCTAGCCCTCTTTTATGGACCAGGCCTTTGTGTTATGGAAAACAAAAGGTATAACATGTTTTCGTGATCTATTTTTAGATAACAGTTTTATGTCCTTTGAACAGCTATCCAACCTAAAACTCATTTTTTTAGATACTTGCAAGTTAGAAATTTCTTGAATGTTAGTATTTTCTGAAATTATGTCCAATGGACATTACAGAAAAAAATTCTAACTCTGAATCCTTGCCAGAAGGGTTAAGTAGCTATCATTTATCATATGATCATGAAAATCCAGCCAGGAGTATCAGAAATAATTAAGAAGGAATGGGAAAAAGAACTTCACTGTCTTATACCCACAGAGCAGTGGGAGAAAATTTTACAATTAGTCAATTCTTCTTCTATTTGTGCTAAACATGCCTAATACAATTTAAGGTTGTTTATAGGGCTCACATGTCCAAGGATAAACTCGCTCGATTTTATTCTTACGTTAATCCAACCAGTGACAGATGTCATTCTGAAGTCGCTTCATTGACCCACATGTTCTGGTCTTGCCCCCATTTGCAAAATTATTGGAAAGATATTTTTGGTATTATTTCAACAGTTCTGAATATCAAATTGCAAACGCATCCTATTACTGCAATTTTCGGTTTACCAAAGGTGGATAATAGTTGTTTATCCCCCACCCTCAGCCTGGCGGATGATTGCATTTGTTACATTAATGGCTAGAAGATCTATCCTATTGAACTGGAAAGAAATTAATCCTCCAACTATATTTCAGTGGTTTTCTCGAGTTTAGAAAAAATTATAAGTGTTGTCTTTGACCCTTCGGTTAAATATGAAGAAACTTGGAGACCATTTATTCAAAATTTTCATATGAGCTAAACTGACTTTCCCTAAACCTTACTTTTATTGTCCTTAATTATTTGGATGGAGGTGTGGAGTTATTGACGCTACTGTGTATAATTGATATAATGCAAAGGCCCATGACGGTTAGGATTTTTCCCATTTTTTTGGGGGGGGGGAGGGTTTCTTATTTTTTCCATTTTTTGTAAAAACTATGAGTTTGGGAGGTTATTATCATCTATTTGTATTTATACCTTAACCTATTAATTATGTACTCTCAAGCTCTTTGTATTCATGTTTCATTTATGTTTGTTTAAAATCAATAAAAAGATTTAAAAAGGACTACTCTGAGGAAAGGGTGGAATAGGCGCAACGGGCCAAGTGGCCAGGCCTGCTCCTGTTACTTATTTTCTAAAGTCCGAGTTTACCTTTGCGCCTTGTTCTCCCTTGGTTTTCAGCCGTTCGGATTGCACAGGGGAGCGGTGAGAGCTCCGGAGATCCATCGGCAGCCGCTGCGGGCCAGCTCCGTATCCCAGCAGCAGGGGACAGGACTGGGAGGAAACTCCGGACAATAGGCCCCGATCCACGGCGGGGAAAGACCGGGCACCCCCTGTGTGGCTGAAACATCTCACGGAATCTCCGCCCGAATCTCACCTCCGCCATCGGAAGGATTCAAAACTCCGGCCGCTGTTGCAGCCTTTACCCGGGGAGCTGCTCCCAATCTCGGGTCTCTCACCGGGTCCACTCGTTCCCGGTTCCAAACTTCGGTCCGCCCAGTTTCCCGCCCACTGACACCCCTCAGCCAATAGAGGCAAGACTCTCCCAGCGGTGTTCTCTGATTGGCTGTGGGAGTGTCCGAGGACGGGCTGCTGCCGGGAGCTGGAGATGTCAGTCACTGTTTGTTCTCAGAATCAAAGCAAGTTCCCCGAGGCTCAAAGTTCAAAGTAAATTTTATTATTATTTTTTAAAATTTTTATTGAACACAAACAAAAACAGAAACACTAAACATATGCTAACAAAGCCAGGGAATCACACAAAAGCAGCAACGAATATATAACTATTAACTTTAAATATACAAATAAACAAGGAAATCCGCTCTAAATACTCTTGGACAGAAGGAACTGTATCTAAGAGGAGTCACAAAACAGGAACATTTACAGAGATAACCCAAACATTGACAGATTTATACAGTTTTTACAGCTTTCTGGTTATGGGAAGTTTTCAGAGTATAAACGTGTAGTTTGAAGTCTGACGTAAAAATCTAAATGAAGGTTTCTTATTGCTGTGTTTGCATTTATAGATATAAAATTTACTGTAAATTAACAAAAGATTTATGATAAAGAAATGATCCCTATGAGATTTGGTGTTATTAGTAAACCCAAATAAGACATTTTGAAAACAAAAAGTAAAATCCACATTAATATATTGATCTATAAATTGACAAACATCAACCCAAAATGTTTTAACATATTCACAATCCCAAAACAGACGTAATAAACTCACTGGATATAAACCACAAAAAGAACAGTTAGTTTCAATATCAGAATTAACCCTTGTCAAATAAACATTGTTTGGATAATATCTATGTATAATTTTAAATAAGCCCCAAATACTCCTCCACCTCAGATTCCCCAAGCGACTATTCCAAAAACTAACAGACTACATATAAGTCGCCACATACAACTCGTACAAACATACAGAGCAAAGCTACAGAACGGTAACTATACCTGGATCACTGAAAGATCAACCAGAGTGCAGAAGACAACAAACTTCGTCAATGCAAATAAACAACGAGAAGATGAAATAACCGCAGCGGCTGCCGATAGATGTCCGGTGCTCTCAGCGCTCCCTGTTCAATCTGACAGGACAAGAAACAGTGAGGCGCAAAGGTAAGCTCGTGTTTCAGAAAATCAGAAATAGAGAAGGCGTGGCCATTCGGCCCCTTGCACCTCTTCTGCCCTTCACTCAGAACATGCTTGACTTTTGACCTCAGCACCACTTTCCTGCAACTTCCCATCACCGCTGAGCCCCAGGATATGTCTATTCAATTTAGAAACCTTGTGGAGATAATTGCAATGATTCACTGCACTCTGGGTGAGGAAATTTCTCCTCATCTCAGTACTGCTGAGTTGTCCTCCGATTTTGAGTCCGTGAGTGCTGGTTCCACACCTTATGAGAAACATCATTCCATCCCTTCCGCTGTAAATATCCTGTGAGATTGTATTTCTCTAATTCTGAGACAGGAATCTGATCTGTCTCAGTCAAACCACCTCTTATTTCACTCATTTGGAGACAGTCTCAGTACGATGATTTGTTGTGGGAGCATGTCTATGGACAAGTGAGGGCAGTTATCCTGTATTGTTCCACAGCCTGATGGCTGAGGGGTAGTAACTGTTCCTGACCCTGGTGGGGTGAGTCCTGAGGTTCTTGTACCTTCAAACTGATTACAGCAGTGAGAAAAGAGCCTGCCTGTGTGGTGAGCCTGATCACAGCCGCCTGTATCACCGTCCCCTCTGGCCTGCCCTATCCGGGACCAAAGGGATTGTGGAGAGTAAATGTGGTACTCTGTCGAGTATCACTGCGATCCGTCCCCTCTGGCCTGTCCTATCTGGGACCAAAGGGATTGTGGAGAGTAAATGTGGTACTCTGTCGAGTATCGCAGTGATCAGTCCCTTCTGGCCTGCCCTATCTGGGACCAAAGGGATTGTGGAGAGTAAATGTGCTACACTGACGAGTATCACTGTGATCCGTCCCCTCCGGCCTGTCCTATCTGGGACCAAAGGGATTGTGGAGAGTAAATGTGGTACTCTGTCGAGTATCACTGCGATCCGTCCCCTCTGGCCTGTCCTATCTGGGACCAAAGGGATTGTGGAGAGTAAATGTGGTACTCTGTCGAGTATCGCAGTGATCAGTCCCTTCTGGCCTGCCCTATCCGGGACCAAAGGGATTGTGGAGAGTAAATGTGGTACTCGGTCGAGTATCACTGTGATCCGTCCCCTCTGGCCTGCCCTATCCGGGACCAATGGGATTGTGGAGAGTAAATGTGGTACTCTGTCGAGTATTACTGTGATCCGTCCCCTCTGGCCTGCCCTATCCGGGACCAATGGGATTGTGGAGAGTAAATGTGGTACTCTGTTGAATATTACTGTGATCTGGGCTCTCTTCCTGCCCCTTATTATTCTTGACTGTGATTGCAGTGCGACAATCTCTGGCCCAATGTCCCCTCTTTCTACAAACCCCGTTTCTGTCCTTAGCCAAGTGTCCCCTTCATCTGCACCGTCCGCACGATCCTGCCACCCGTTCTGGGTTCTTCGTCGGGACCCAAACTCCATCTCCTCACTACCGGTTTTCTGTGCACACTCTCGCTTTCCCCCAGTCCCTTTAAAGAGTCAATTGCGCTCCCTATTCATCAAAATTTATGTCACCCGAGGCCAGGTCTGACACAGCGAATTGAGATTAGTTAACTTACAGGAGTGGGCAGGCTTGAGCCTGAGACAGTTTAGAAAAGTCTGCACTGCCAGCTGGACACACTGATCTGTCCAGGGGTTTGCCAGCATTGGACTCTCACGTATCCTTAAAACGAGCTATAAAGTACGCAAGGGATTCTCCTTTTTTCTGTAGTGATCGGGTAAATTCACCAAAATCCGCATGGAGTCAGGCTGTCATTCAAATGGGTTCCCTTACCTCAGTGACCCACCGTGCCATGGCTTGTATTACATCAGCCCCTCTGGTGGCTCCCGGTCACCTTCGGGCATCTACCTGGGAAAGGGGAACCCACTCCCTGTCCCTGTCCGAGAGGTTCCATATATAACCCTGAGGAGTGGCACAAGTCCCCGGGCAGGGTCTGGAAAGGGGAACCCACTCCCTGTCCCTGTCCGAGAGGTTCCATATATAACACTGAGGAGTGGGACAAGTCCCCGGGCAGGGTCTGGAAAGGGGAACTCACTCCCTGTCCCTGTCCGAGAAGTTCCATATATAACCCTGTGGAGTGGCAAAAGTCCCCGGGCAGGGTCTGGAAAGGGGAACCCACTCCCTGTCCCTGCCCGAGAGGTTCTATATATAACCCTGAGGAGTGGCACAAGTCCCCGGGCAGGGTCTGGAAAGGGGAACCCACTCCCTTTTTGAATGAATTCAGGTAAAGCCCCTGGTCTGGACGGTTATACTGCTGAATTTTTAAAATCCTTTTCTTCTATACTAGCTCCTTGGCTTTGAAAAATTTTTAAAGATGCGTTAACTGTAGGTAAATAAGCACAATCTTTTTATGATGCCTCCATTTCTCCAATTCGTAAAAAAAGATAAAGACCCCACTGAATGTGCATCCTATCGGCCAATAACCTTGCTGAATACAGATTCTAAGATTTTTACCAAAATTTTAGAATCTAGATTAGAAAATGCATTACCTCAAATTATCTCAGAAGATCAGACCAGATTTATTAAAAACTGTTATTCATCTTTTAACATTAGAAAATTTATTAATATAATTTATACTTCTTCATCTAAAATACCAGAATGTCATTTCCTTAGATGCTGAAAAAGCGTTCGATAGAGTTGAATGGCTATATTTATTTAATACGTTGCAGAATTTTAATTTTAGCTTGAAATTTATATCATGTATTAAATTAATGTATTATGAACCTTTGGCTTCGGTTCTTACCAATAATCAAAGATCTCCTTTTTTTCAGTTGTCCCGTGGTACGAGGCAAGGCTGCCCTTTAAGTCTTCTATTATTTGACATTGCTTTGGAACCTTTAGCCGTTGCCATTCGTGAATCAGCTAATAATTTTGGCATTACTCGTGGGTAAGGGACATAATTTATCATTATATGCTGATGATTTGTTACTATACATATCTGACCCTGAGAGATCTATTCCTGCTATTTCATCCTTGCTTGCTCAGTTTAGTAGCTTTTCTGGCTACAAACTGAATTTTAATAAGAGTGAATTATTTCCATTAAATATGCAAGTTCCAATTTATAAACACTTACCATTTAAAGTTGTCACAGATCATTTTACTTATTTGGGTATTAAAATTACCAGGAAACATAAAGGTTTATTTAAAGTTAATTTTTTACCTTTAATTGAACAAATCAAGCAACTTGTTACCAGGTGGTCCCCATTATCTCTGTCATTGGTTGGTCGAATTAATACTATCAAGATGATAGTATTACCCAAATTTTTATATTTATTCCAAGCATTACCAATTTTTATTCCTAAATCTTTTTTTGATATTATTGACTCCAAAATATCCTCGTATGTGTGGCAGAATAAAAATCCTAGATTAAGTAAAAAATATTTACAGAAGCCTAAGAAGGAAGGTGGTTTGCTTTGCCAAACCTGAGATTTTACTATTGGGCAGTTAATATTCAGTATTTAATATTTTGGACACAAGAATCGGTCATAGTACCTTGCCCACAATGGGTAAATTTGGAGTGTAAATCTGTACAAGACTTCTCATTGTTTTCTATTTTAGGATCTTCGCTTCCTTTTGCTTTATCGAAACCGAATAAACAAATAACTAATCCTATAGTTCAACATACATTAAGAATATGGTTTCAATTTCGTAAATTCTTTGGCTTGAATAATCAAGCCCTATTATATCTAACTTCTTTTTCCAGCCCTCTTTTATGGACCAAGCCTTTGTGTTATGGAAAACAAAAGGTATAACATGTTTTCATGATCTATTTTTAGATAACAGTTTTATGTCCTTTGAACAGCTATCCAGCCTAAAACTCTTTTTTTTTTTTAGATACTTGCAAGTTAGAAATTTCTTGAATGTTAAACTTTCTGAAATTATGTCCAATGGACATTACAGAAAATATTCTATCTCTGAATCCTTGCCAGAAGGGTTAAGTAGCCATCACTGATCATATGATCATGAAAATACAGCCAGGAGTATCAGAAATAGTTAAGAAGGAATGGGAAAAAGAACTTCACTGTCTTATACCCACAGAGCAGTGGGAGAAAATTTTTACAATTAGTCAATTCTTCTTCTATTTGTGCTAAACATGCCGAATACAATTTAAGGTTGTTCATAGGGCTCACATGTCCAAGGATAAACTCGCTCAATTTTATTCTTATGTTAATCCAACCAGTGACAGATGTCATTCTGAAGTCGCTTCATTGACCCACATGTTCTGGTCTTGCCCCTGTTTGCAAAATTATTGGAAAGATCTTTTTGGTATTATTTCAACAGTTCTGAATATCAACTTGCAACCGCATCCTATTACTGCAATTTTCGGTTTACCAATGGTGGATAAAAGTCGTTTATCCCCCCTTAGCCTGGCGGATGATTGCATTTGTTACATTAATGGCTAGAAGATCTATCCTATTGAATTGGAAAGAAATTAATCCTCCAACTATATTTCAGTGGTTTTCTCAAACTATTTCTTGATTGAGTTTAGAAAAAATTACAAGTGTTGTCTTTGACCCTTCAGTTAAATTTGAAGAAACTTGGAGACCATTTATTCAACATTTTCATATGAGCTAAACTGACTTTTCCTAAACCTTACTTTTATTGTCCTTAATTATTTGGATGGAGGTGCTGAGTTATTGACGCTACTGTGTATAATTTATACAATGCAATGGCCCATGTCGGTTAGGATTTTTTCATTTTTTTTGGGGGGAGGGTTTGTTATTTTCTCCATTTTTTGTAACCACTATGAGTTTGGGAGGTTACTATCATCTATTTGTATTTATACCTTAACCTATTAATTATGTACTCTCAAGCTCTTTGTATTCATGTTTCATTTATGTTTGTTTACAATCAATAAAAAGGTTTTTAAAAGGACTATTCTGAGGAAAGGGCGGAATAGGCGCAACGGGCCGAATGGCCACGTATGCTCCTGTTACTTATTTTCTAAAGTCCGAGTTTACCTTTGCGCCTGGTTCTCCCTTGGACTTCAGCCTGTCCTTTTGCACAGGGGAGCGCTCACAGCACCGGAGTTCCATCGGCAGCCGCTGCGGGCCAGCTCCCGTATCCCAGCAGCAGGAGACAGGTCTGGGAGGAAACACCGGACAATAGGCCCCGATCCACGGCGGGGAAAGACCGGGCTCCCTCTGTGAGGCTGAAACATCTCACGGAATCTCCGCCCGAATCTTCACTTCCGCCATCGGAAGGATTCAAAACTCCGGCCGCTGTTGCAGCCTTTACCCGGGGAGCTGCTCCCAATCTCGGGTCTCTCACCGGGTCCACTCGTTCCCGGTTCCAAACTTCGGTCCGCCCACTGACACTCCTCAGCCAATGGAGGCAAGTGTCTCCCAGTGGTGTCCTCTGATTGGCCGTGGGAGTGTCCGAGGACGGGCTGCTGCCGGGAGCCGGAGATGTCAGTCACTGTTTGTTCTCAGAATCAAAGCAAGTTCCCCGAGGCTCAAAGTTCAAAGTAAATTTAATTATTATTTTGAAATTTTTTTATTTTTTTATTAAACACAATCAAAAACAGAAACACTAAACATATGCTAACAAAGCCAGGGAGTCACACAAAAGCAGCAACAAATATATAACTTTTAACTTTAAATATACAAATAAACAAGGAAATCCACTCTAAATACTGTTGGACAGAAGGAACTATATCTAAGAGGAGTCACAAAACAGGAACATTTACAGAGATAACCCAAAACGTTCACAGATTTGTACAGTCTTTACAGCCTTCTGGCTATGGGAAGTTTCAAGAGTATAAACGTATAGTTTGAAGTCTGACATCAAAATCTAAATGAAGGTTTCTTAATGCTGTGATTACATTTATGGATATAAAATTTGCTGTAAATTAACAAAAGATTTATGATAAAGAAATGATCCCTTTGAGATTTGGTGTTATTAGTAAACCCAAATAAGACATTTTGAAAACAAAAAGTAAAATCCACATTAATATATTGATCTATAAATTGACCAACATCAACCCAAAAAGTTTTAACATATTCAAAATCCCAAAACAGATGAAATAAATTCTCTGGATATAAACCACAAAAAGAACAGTTAGTTTCAATATCAGAATTAACCCTTGTCAAATAAACACTGTTTGGAAAATATCTATGTATAATTTTAAATAAGCCCCAAATACTCCTCCACTTCAGATTCCCCAAGCGACTATTCCAAAAACTAACAGAGTACATATAAGTCGCCACATACAACTCCTACAAACATACAAAGCAAAGCTACAGAACGGTAACTATATCTGGATCACTGAAAGATCAACCAGAGTGCAGAAGACAACAAACTTCGCCAATGCAAATAAACAATGAGAACATGAAATAACCGCAGCGGCTGCCGATAGATGTCCGGTGCACTCAGCGCTCCCTGTTCAATCTGACAGGACAAGAAACAGTGAGGCGCAAAGGTAAACTCGTGTTTCAGAAAATCAGAAATAGAGAAGGTGTGGCCATTCGGCCCCTTCTGTCTCTTCTGCCCTTCACTCAGAACATGCTTGACTTTTGACCTCAGCACCACTTTCCTGCAACTTTCCATCACCGCTGAGCCCCAGGATATGTCTATTAAATTTAGAAACCTTGTGGAGATAATTGCAATGATTCACTGCACTCTGGGTGAGGAAATTTCTCCTCATCTCAGTCCTGCTGAGTTGTCCTCCGATTTTGAGTCTGTGAGTGCTGGTTCCACACCTTATGGGAAACATCATTCCAGCCCTTCCGCTGTAAATATCCTGTAAGATTGTATTTCTCTAATTCTGAGACAGGAATGTGATCTGTCTCAGTCAAACCACCTCTTATTTCACTCATTTGGAGACAGTCCCAGTACGATGATTTGTTGTGGGGGCATGTCTATGGACAAGTGAGGGCAGTTGTCCTGTATTGTTCCACAGCCTGATGGCTGAGGGGTAGAAACTGTTCCTGACCCTGGTGGGGTGAGTCCTGAGGCTCTTGTACCTTCTACCTGATTACAGCAGTGAGAAAAGAGCCTGCCTGTGTGGTGAGCCTGATCACAGCCGCCTGTATCACCGTCCCCTCTGGCCTGACCTATCCGGGACCAAAGGGATTGTGGAGAATAAATGTGGCACTCTGTCGAGTATCACAGTGATCTGTCCCCTCTGGCCTGCCCTATCCGGGACCAAAGGGACTGTGGAGAGTAAATGTGGTACTCTGTCGAGTATCACTGTGATCCGTCCCCTCTGGACTGCCCTATCTGGGACCAAAGGGATTGTGGAGAGTAAATGTGGTACTCTGTCGAGTATCACTGTGATCCGTCCCCTCTGGACTGCCCTATCCAGGACCAAAGGGATTGTGGAGAGTAAATGTGGTACTCTGTCGAGTATCACTGTGATCCGTCCCGTCTGGCTAGCCCTATCTGGGACCAAAGGGATTGTGGAGAGTAAATGTGGTACTCTGTCGAGTATCACTGTGATCCGTCCCCTCTGGCCTGCCCTATCCTGGACCAAAAGGATTGTGGAGAGTAAATGCGGTACTCGGTCGAGTATTACTGTGATCCGTCCCCTCTGCCCTGCCATATCCAGGACCAAAGGGATTGTGGAGAGTAAATGTGGTACTCTGTCGAGTATCACTGTGATCCGTCCCCTCTGGCCTGCCCTATCTGGGACCAAAGGGATTGTGGAGAGTAAATGTGGTACTCTGTCGAGTATCACTGTGATCCGTCCCCTCTGGCCTGCCCTATTCGGGGCCAAAGGGATTGTGGAGAGTAAATGTGGTACTCTGACGAGTATCACTGTGATCCGTCCCCTCTGGCCTGTCCTATCCGGGACCAAAGGGATTGTGGAGAGTAAATGTGGTACTCTGTCGAGTATCACTGTGATCCGTCCCCTCTGGCCTGCCCTATCTGGGACCAAAGGGATTATGGAGAGTAAATGTGGTACTCTGTCGAGTATCACTGTGATCCGTCCCCTCTGGCCTGCCCTATCCGGGACCAAAGGGATTGTGGAGAGCAAATGTGGTACTCTTGACGATTATTACTGTGATCCATCGCCTCTGGCCTGCCCTATCCGGGACCAAAGGGATTGTGGAGAGTAAATGTGGTACTCTGTCGAGTATCACTGTGATCCGTCCCCTCTGGCCTGCCCTATCCGGGACCAAAGGGATTGTGGAGAGTAAATGTGTACTCTGTCGAGTATGACTGTGATCCATCGCCTCTGGCCTGCCCTATCCGGGACCAATGGGATTGTGGAGAGTAAATGTGGTACTCTTGACGATTATTACTGTGATCCATCGCCTCTGGCCTGCCCTATCCGGGACCAAAGGGATTGTGGAGAGTAAATGTGGTACTCAGTCGAGTATCACTGTGATCCGTCCCCTCTGGCCTGCCCTATCCGGGACCAAAGGGATTGTGGAGAGTAAATGTGTACTCTGTCGAGTATGACTGTGATCCGTCGCCTCTGGCCTGCCCTATCCGGGACCAATGGGATTGTGGAGAGTAAATGTGGTACTCTGTTGAATATTACTGTGATCTGGGCTCTCTTCCTGCCCCTTATTATTCTTGACTGTGATTGCAGTGCGACAATCTCTGGCCCAATGTCCCCTCTTTCTACAAACCCCGTTTCTGTCCTTAGCTAAGTGTCCCCTTCATCTGCACCGTCCGCACGATCCTGCCACCCGTTCTGGGTTCTTCGTCGGGACCCAAACTCCATCTCCTCACTACCGGTTTTCTGTGCACACTCTCGCTTTCCCCCAGTCCCTTTAAAGAGTCAATTGCGCTCCCTATTCATCAAAATTTATGTCACCCGAGGCCAGGTCTGACACAGCGAATTGAGATTAGTTAACTTACAGGAGTGGGCAGGCTTGAGCCTGAGACAGTTTAGAAAAGTCTGCACTGCCAGCTGGACACACTGATCTGTCCAGGGGTTTGCCAGCATTGGACTCTCACGTATCCTTAAAACGAGCTATAAAGTACGCAAGGGATTCTCCTTTTTTCTGTAGTTATCGGGAAAATTCACCAAAATCCGCATGGAGTCAGGCTGTCATTCAAATGGGTTCCCTTACCTCAGTGACCCACCGTGCCATGGCTTGTATTACATCAGCCCCTCTGGTGGCTCCTGGTCACCTTCGGGCATCTACCTGGGAAAGGGGAACCCACTCCCTGTCCCTGTCTGAGAGGTTCCATATATAACCCTGAGGAGTGGCACAAGTCCCCGGGCAGGGTCTGGAAAGGGGAACCCACTCCCTGTCCCTGTCCGAGAGGTTCCATATATAACACTGAGGAGTGGGACAAGTCCCCGGGCAGGGTCTGGAAAGGGGAACTCACTCCCTGTCCCTGTCCGAGAAGTTCCATATATAACCCTGTGGAGTGGCAAAAGTCCCCGGGCAGGGTCTGGAAAGGGGAACCCACTCCCTTTTTGAATGAATTCAGGTAAAGCCCCTGGTCCGGACGGTTATATTGCTGAATTTTTAAAATCCTTTTCTTCTATACTAGCTCCTTGGCTTTGTAAAATTTTTAAAGATGCGTTAACTGTAGGTAAATAAGCACAATCTTTTTATGATGCCTCCATTTCTCCAATTCGTAAAAAAAGTTAAAGACCCCACTGAATGTGCATCCTATCGGCCAATATCCTTGCTGAATACAGATTCTAAGATTTTTACCAAAATTTTAGAATCTAGATTAGAAAATGCATTACCTCAAATTATCTCAGAAGATCAGACCAGATTTATTAAAAACTGTTATTCATCTTTTAACATTAGAAAATTTATTAATATAATTTATACTTCTTCATCTAAAATACCAGAACGTCATTTCCTTAGATGCTGAAAAAGCGTTCGATAGAGTTGAATGGCTATATTTATTTAATACGTTGCAGAATTTTAATTTTAGCTTGAAATTTATATCATGTATTAAATTAATGTATTATGAACCTTTGGCTTCGGTTCTTACCAATAATCAAAGATCTCCTTTTTTTCAGTTGTCCCGTGGTACGAGGCAAGGCTGCCCTTTAAGTCTTCTATTATTTGACATTGCTTTGGAACATTTAGCCGTTGCCATTCGTGAATCACCTAATAATTTTGGCATTACTCGTGGGTAAGGGACATAATTTATCATTATATGCTGATGATTTGTTACTTTACATATCTGACCCTGAGAGATCTATTCCTGCTATTTCATCCTTGCTTGCTCAGTTTAGTAGCTTTTCTGGCTACAAACTGAATTTTAATAAGAGTGAATTATTTCCATTAAATATGCAAGTTCCAATTTATAAACACTTACCATTTAAAGTTGTCACAGATCATTTTACTTATTTGGGTATTAAAATTACCAGGAAACATAAAGGTTTATTTAAAGTTAATTTTTTACCTTTAATTGAACAAATCAAGCAACTTGTTACCAGGTGGTCCCCATTATCTCTGTCATTGGTTGGTCGAATTAATACTATCAAGATGATAGTATTACCCAAATTTTTATATTTATTCCAAGCATTACCAATTTTTATTCCTAAATCTTTTTTTGATATTATTGACTCCAAAATATCCTCATATGTGTGGCAGAATAAAAATCCTAGATTAAGTAAAAAATATTTACAGAAGCCTAAGAAGGAAGGTGGTTTGCTTTGCCAAACCTGAGATTTTACTATTGGGCAGTTAATATTCAGTATTTAATATTTTGGACACAAGAATCGGTCATAGTACCTTGCCCACAATGGGTAAATTTGGAGTGTAAATCTGTACAAGACTTCTCATTGTTTTCTATTTTAGGATCTTCGCTTCCTTTTGCTTTATCGAAACCGAATAAACAAATAACTAATCCTATAGTTCAACATACATTAAGAATATGGTTTCAATTTCGTAAATTCTTTGGCTTGAATAATCAAGCCCTATTATATCTAACTTCTTTTTCCAGCCCTCTTTTATGGACCAGCCTTTGTGTTATGGAAAACAAAAGGTATAACATGTTTTCATGATCTATTTTTAGATAACAGTTTTATGTCCTTTGAACAGCTATCCAGCCTAAAACTCTTTTTTTTTTTAAATACTTGCAAGTTAGAAATTTCTTGAATGTTAAACTTTCTGAAATTATGTCCAATGGACATTACAGAAAAAATTCTATCTCTGAATCCTTGCCAGAAGGGTTAAGTAGCCATCACTGATCATATGATCATGAAAATACAGCCAGGAGTATCAGAAATAGTTAAGAAGGAATGGGAAAAAGAACTTCACTGTCTTATACCCACAGAGCAGTTGGAGAAAATTTTACAATTGGTCAATTCTTCTTCTATTTGTGCTAAACATGCCCTAATACAATTTAAGGTTGTTCATAGGGCTCACATGTCCAAGGATAAACTCGCTCGATTTTATTCTTATGTTAATCCAACCAGTGACAGATGTCATTCTGAAGTCGCTTCATTGACCCACATGTTCTGGTCTTGCCCCTGTTTGCAAAATTATTGGAAAGATCTTTTTGGTATTATTTCAACAGTTCTGAATATCAACTTGCAACCGCATCCTATTACTGCAATTTTCGGTTTACCAATGGTGGATAAAAGTCGTTTATCCCCCCTTAGCCTGGCGGATGATTGCATTTGTTACATTAATGGCTAGAAGATCTATCCTATTGAATTGGAAAGAAATTAATCCTCCAACTATATTTCAGTGGTTTTCTCAAACTATTTCTTGATTGAGTTTAGAAAAAATTACAAGTGTTGTCTTTGACCCTTCAGTTAAATTTGAAGAAACTTGGAGACCATTTATTCAACATTTTCATATGAGCTAAACTGACTTTTCCTAAACCTTACTTTTATTGTCCTTAATTATTTGGATGGAGGTGCTGAGTTATTGACGCTACTGTGTATAATTTATACAATGCAATGGCCCATGTCGGTTAGGATTTTTTCATTTTTTTTGGGGGGAGGGTTTGTTATTTTCTCCATTTTTTGTAACCACTATGAGTTTGGGAGGTTACTATCATCTATTTGTATTTATACCTTAACCTATTAATTATGTACTCTCAAGCTCTTTGTATTCATGTTTCATTTATGTTTGTTTACAATCAATAAAAAGGTTTTTAAAAGGACTATTCTGAGGAAAGGGCGGAATAGGCGCAACGGGCCGAATGGCCACGTATGCTCCTGTTACTTATTTTCTAAAGTCCGAGTATACCTTCGCGCCTGGTTCTCCCTTGACCTTCAGCCTGTCCTTTTGCACAGGGGAGCGCTCACAGCACCGGAGTTCCATCGGCAGCCGCTGCGGGCCAGCTCCCGTATCCCAGCAGCAGGAGACAGGTCTGGGAGGAAACACCGGACAATAGGCCCCGATCCACGGCGGGGAAAGACCGGGCACCCTCTGTGTGGCTGAAACATCTCACGGAATCTCCGCCCGTCTCTTCAACTCCGCCATCGGAAGGGTTCAAAGCTCCGGCCGCTGTTGCAGCCTTTACCCGGGGAGCTGCTCCCAATCTCGGGTCTCTCACCGGGTCCACTCGTTCCCGATTCCAAACTTCGGACCGTCCAGCGTCCCGCCCACTGACACGCCTCAGCCAATGGAGGCAAGATTCTCCCAGTGGTGTCCTCTGATTGGCCGTGGGAGTGTCCGAGGACGGGCTGCTGCCGGGAGCCGGAGATGTCAGTCACAGTTTGTTCTCAGAATCAAAGCAAGTTCCCCGAGGCTCAAAGTTCAAAGTAAATTTAATTATTATTTTGAAATTTTTTATTTTTTTATTAAACACAATCAAAAACAGAAACACTAAACATATGCTAACAAAGCCAGGGAGTCACACAAAAGCAGCAACAAATATATAACTTTTAACTTTAAATATACAAATAAACACTCTAAATACTCTAAATACTGTTGGACAGAAGGAACTATATCTAAGAGGAGTCACAAAACAGGAACATTTACAGAGATAACCCAAAACGTTGACAGATTTGTACAGTCTTTACAGCCTTCTGGCTATGGGAAGTTTCAAGAGTATAAACGTATAGTTTGAAGTCTGACATCAAAATCTAAATGAAGGTTTCTTATTGCTGTGATTGCATTTATGGATATAAAATTTGCTGTAAATAACAAAAGATTTATGATAAAGAAATGATCCCTGTGAGATTTGGTGTTATTAGTAAACCCAAATAAGACATTTTGAAAACAAAAAGTAAAATCCACATTAATATATTGATCTATAAATTGACCAACATCAACCCAAAAAGTTTTAACATATTCAAAATCCCAAAACAGATGAAATAAATTCTCTGGATATAAACCGCAAAAAGAACAGTTAGTTTCAATATCAGAATTAACCCTTGTCAAATAAACACTGTTTGGAAAATATCTATGTATAATTTTAAATAAGCCCCAAATACTCCTCCACTTCAGATTCCCCAAGCGACTATTCCAAAAACTAACAGAGTACATATAAGTCGCCACATACAACTCCTACAAACATACAAAGCAAAGCTACAGAACGGTAACTATATCTGGATCACTGAAAGATCAACCAGAGTGCAGAAGACAACAAACTTCGCCAATGCAAATAAACAACGAGAACATGAAATAACCGCAGCGGCTGCCGATAGATGTCCGGTGCTCTCAGCGCTCCCTGTTCAATCTGACAGGCCAAGAAACAGTGAGGCGCAAAGGTAAACTCGGGTTTCAGAAAATAAGAAATAGAGAAGGTGTGGCCATTCGGCCCCTTCTGTCTCTTCTGCCCTTCACTCAGAACATGCTTGACTTTTGACCTCAGCACCACTTTCCTGCAACTTTCCATCACCGCTGAGCCCCAGGATATGTCTATTAAATTTAGAAACCTTGTGGAGATAATTGCAATGATTCACTGCACTCTGGGTGAGGAAATTTCTCCTCATCTCAGTCCTGCTGAGTTGTCCTCCGATTTTGAGTCTGTGAGTGCTGGTTCCACACCTTATGGGAAACATCATTCCAGCCCTTCCGCTGTAAATATCCTGTAAGATTGTATTTCTCTAATTCTGAGACAGGAATGTGATCTGTCTCAGTCAAACCACCTCTTATTTCACTCATTTGGAGACAGTCCCAGTACGATGATTTGTTGTGGGGGCATGTCTATGGACAAGTGAGGGCAGTTGTCCTGTATTGTTCCACAGCCTGATGGCTGAGGGGTAGTAACTGTTCCTGACCCTGGTGGGGTGAGTCCTGAGGCTCTTGTACCTTCTATCTGATTACAGCAGTGAGAAAAGAGCCTGCCTGTGTGGTGAGCCTGATCACAGCCGCCTGTATCACCGTCCCCTCTGGCCTGACCTATCCGGGACCAAAGGGATTGTGGAGACTAAATGTGGTACTCTGTCGAGTATCACAGTGATCTGTCCCCTCTGGCCTGCCCTATCCGGGACCAAAGGGATTGTGGAGAGTAAATATGGTACTCTGTCGAGTATTACTGTGATCCGTCCCCTCTGGCCTGTCCTATCCGGGACCAAAGGGATTGTAGAGAGTAAATGTGGTACTCTGTCGAGTATCACTGTGATCCGTCCCCTCTGGACTGCCCTATCTGGGACCAAAGGGATTGTGGAGAGTAAATGCGGTACTCTGTCGAGTATCACTGTGATCCGTCCCCTCCGGCCTGTCCTATCCGGGACCAAAGGGATTGTAGAGAGTAAATGTGGTACTCTTTCGAGTATCACTCTCATCCGTCCCCTGTGGCCTGCCGTACATGGGACCAAAGGGAATGTGGAGAGTAAATGTGGTACTCTGTCGAGTATCACTGTGATCCGTCCCCTCTGGACTGCCCTACCTGGGACCAAAGGGATTGTGGAGAGTAAATGTGGTACTCTGTCGAGTATTGCTGTGATCCGTCCCCTCTGGCCTGCCGTATCCAGGACCAAAAGGATTGTGGAGAGTAAATGCGGTACTCGGTCGAGTATTACTGTGATCCGTCCCCTCTGGCCTGTCCTATCCGGGACCAAAGGGATTGTAGAGAGTAAATGCGGTACTCGGTCGAGTATCACTGTGATCCGTCCCCTCTGGCCTGCCATATCCAGGACCAAAGGGATTGTGGAGAGTAAATGCGGTACTCGGTCGAGTATTACTGTGATCCGTCCCCTCTGCCCTGCCATATCCAGGACCAAAGGGATTGTGGAGAGTAAATGTGCTACTCTGACGAGTATCACTGTGATCCGTCCCCTCTGGCCTGCCCTATCTGGGACCAAAGGGATTATGGAGAGTAAATGTGGTACTCTGTCGAGTATCACTGTGATCCATCCCCTCTGGCCTGCCCTATCCGGGACCAAAGGGATTGTGGAGAGCAAATGTGGTACTCTTGACGATTATTACTGTGATCCATCGCCTCTGGCCTGCCCTATCCGGGACCAAAGGGATTGTTGAGAGTAAATGTGCTACTCTGTCGAGTATCACTGTGATCCGTCCCCTCTGGCCTGCCCTATCCGGGACTAAAGGGATTGTGGAGAGTAAATGTGGTTCTCTGTCGAGTATCACTGTGATCCGTCCCCTCTGGCCTGCCCTATCCGGGACCAAAGGGATTGTTGAGAGTAAATGTGGTACTCTGTCGAGTATCACTGTGATCCGTCCCCTCTGGCCTGTCCTATCCGGGACCAAAGGGATTGTGGAGAGTAAACCTGTTACTCTGTCGAGTATGACTGTGATCCGTCCCCTCCGGCCTGCCCTATCCGGGACCAAAGGGATTGTGGAGAGTAAATGTGGTAGTCTGTCGATTATTACTGTGATCCGTCGCCTCTGGCCTGCCCTATCCGGGACCAAAGGGATTCCGGAGAGTTAATGTGGTACTCTGTCCAGTATTACTGTGATCCGTCCCCTCTGGCCTGCCCTATCCGGGACCAATGGGATTGTGGAGAGTAAATGTGGTACTCTGTTGAATATTACTGTGATCTGGGCTCTCTTCCTGCCCCTTATTATTCTTGACTGTGATTGCAGTGCGACAATCTCTGGCCCAATGTCCCCTCTTTCTACAAACCCCGTTTCTGTCCTTAGCCAAGTGTCCCCTTCATCTGCACCGTCCGCACGATCCTGCCACCCGTTCTGGGTTCTTCGTCGGGACCCGAACTCCATCTCCTCACTACCGGATTTCTGTGCACACTCTCGCTTTCCCCCAGTCCCTTTAAAGAGTCAATTGCGCTCCCTATTCATCAAAATTTATGTCACCCGAGGCCAGGTCTGACACAGCGAATTGAGATTAGTTAACTTACAGGAGTGGGCAGGCTTGTGCCTGAGACAGTTTAGAAAAGTCTGCACTGCCAGCTGGACACAGTGATCTGTCCAGGGGTTTGCCAGCATTGGACTCTCACGTATCCTTAAAACGAGCTATAAAGTACGCAAGGGATTCTCCTTTTTTCTGTAGTTATCGGGTAAATTCACCAAAATCCGCATGCAGTCGGGCTGTCATTCAAATGGGTTCCCTTACGTCAGTGACCCACCGTGCCATGGCTTGTATTACATCAGCCCCTCTGGTGGCTCCCGGTCACCTTCGGGCGTCTACCTGGGAAAAGGGAACCCACTCCCTGTCCCTGTCCGAGAGGTTCCATATATAACCCTGAGGAGTGGCACAAGTCCCCGGGCAGGGTCTGGAAAGGGGAACTCACTCCCTGTCCCTGTCCGAGAGGTTCCATATATAACACTGAGGAGTGGGACAAGTCCCCGGGCAGGGTCTGGAAAGGGGAACTCACTCCCTGTCCCTGTCCGAGAGGTTCCATATATAACCCTGTGGAGTGGCAAAAGTCCCCGGGCAGGGTCTGGAAAGGGGAACCCACTCCCTGTCCCTGCCCGAGAGGTTCCATATATAACCCTGAGGAGTGGCACAAGTCCCCGGGCAGGGTCTGGAAAGGGGAACCCACTCCCTTTTTCAATGAATTCAGGTAAAGCCCCTGGTCCGGACGGTTATACTGCTGAATTTTTAAAATCCTTTTCTTCTATACTAGCTCCTTGGCTTTGTAAAATTTTTAAAGATGCGTTAACTGTAGGTAAATAAGCACAATCTTTTTATGATGCCTCCATTTCTCCAATTCGTAAAAAAGATAAAGACCCCACTGAATGTGCATCCTATCGGCCAATATCCTTGCTGAATACAGATTCTAAGATTTTTACC
Organism: Hemitrygon akajei; assembly: GCF_048418815.1. Taxonomy (NCBI): domain Eukaryota; kingdom Metazoa; phylum Chordata; class Chondrichthyes; order Myliobatiformes; family Dasyatidae; genus Hemitrygon; species Hemitrygon akajei. Next base: position 2,332,455 of record NW_027331996.1, on the reverse strand, counting down.
AAAATTTTGGCCACTAGATTAGAAAATGCATTACCTCAAATTATCTCAGAAGATCAGACCAGATTTATTAACAACTGTTATTCATCTTTTAACATTAGAAAATTTATTAATATAATTTATACTTCTTCATCTAAAATACCAGAACGTCATTTCCTTAGATGCTGAAAAAGCGTTCGATAGAGTTGAATGGCTATATTTATTTAATACATTGCAGAATTTTAATTTTAGCTTGAAATTTATATCATGTATTAAATTAATGTATTATGAACCTTTGGCTTCGGTTCTTACCAATAATCAAAGATCTCCTTTTTTTCAGTTGTCCCGTGGTACGAGGCAAGGCTGCCCTTTAAGTCCTCTATTATTTGACATTGCTTTGGAACCTTTAGCCATTGCCATTCGTGAATCACCTAATATTTTTGGCATTAATCGTGGGTAAGGGACTATTATATATATATATTATATGCTGATGATTTGTTACTTTACATATCTGACCCTGAGAGATCTATTCCTGCTATTTCATCCTTGCTTGCTCAGTTTAGTAGCTTTTCTGGCTACAAACTGAATTTTAATAAGAGTGAATTATTTCCATTAAATATGCAAGTTCCAATTTATAAACACTTACCATTTAAAGTTGTCACAGATCATTTTACTTATTTGGGTATTAAAATTACCAGGAAACATAAAGGTTTATTTAAAGTTAATTTTTTACCTTTAATTGAACAAATCAAGCAACTTGTTACCAGGTGGTCCCCATTATCTCTGTCATTGGTTGGTCGAATTAATACTATCAAGATGATAGTATTACCCAAATTTTTATATTTATTCCAAGCATTACCAATTTTTATTCCTAAATCTTTTTTTGATATTATTGACTCCAAAATATCCTCGTATGTGTGGCAGAGTAAAAATCCTAGATTAAGTAAAAAATATTTACAGAAGCCTAAGAAGGAAGTTGGTTTTGCTTTCCCAAACCTGAGATTTTACTATTGGGCAGTTAATATTCAATATTTAATATTTTGGACACAAGAATCGGTCATAGTACCTTGCCCACAATGGGTAAATCTGGAGTGTAAATCTGTACAAGACTTCTCATTGTTTTCTATTTTAGGATCTTCGCTTCCTTTTGCTTTATCTAAACCGAATAAACAAATAACTAATCCTATAGTTAAACATACATTAAGAATATGGTTTCAAATTCGTAAATTCTTTGGCTTGAATAATCAAGCCCTATTATATCTAACTTCTTTTTCCAGCCCTCTTTTATGGACCAAGCCTTTGTGTTATGGAAAACAAAAGGTATAACATGTTTTCATGATCTATTTTTAGATAACAGTTTTATGTCCTTTGAACAGCTATCCAGCCAAAAACTCTTTTTGTTTAGATACTTGCAAGTTAGAAATTTCTTGAATGTTTATATTTTCTGAAATTATGTCCAATGGACATTACAGAAAAAATTCTAGCTCTGAATCCTTGCCAGAAGGGTTAAGTAGCCATCATTTATCATATGATCATGAAAATACAGCCAGGAGTATCAGAAATAATTAAGAAGGAATGGGAAAAAAGAACTTCACTGCCTTATACCCACAGAGCAGTGGGAGAAAATTTTACAATTAGTCAATTCTTCTTCTATTTGTGCTAAACATGCCTAATACAATTTAAGGTTGTTCATAGGGCTCACATGTCCAAGGATAAACTCGTTCGATTTTATTCTTATGTTAATCCAACCAGTGACAGATGTCATTCTGAAGTCGCTTCATTGACCCACATGTTCTGGTCTTGCCCCTGTTTGCAAAATTATTGGAAAGATATTTTTGGTATTACTTCAACAGTTCTGAATATCAGATTGCAACCGCATCCTATTACTGCAATTTTCGGTTTACCAAAGGTGGATAATAGTCGTTTATCCCCCCTCAGCCCGGCGGATGATTGCATTTGTTACATTAATGGCTAGAAGATCTATCCTATTGAACTGGAAAGAAATTAATCCTCCAACTATATTTCAGTGGTTTTCTCAAACTATTTCTTGATTGAGTTTAGAAAAAATTACAAGTGTTGTCTTTGACCCTTCAGTTAAATATGAAGAAACTTGAAGACCATTTATTCAACATTTTCATATGAGCTAAACTGACTTTTCCTAAACTTTACTTTTATTATCCTTAATTATTTGGATGGAGGTGCGGAGTTACTGACGCTACTGTGTATAATTGATATAATGCAATGGCACATGTCGGTTAGGTATTTTTTCTTTTTTTCTGGAGGGGGAGGGATTCTTATTTTCTCCATTTTTTGTAACCACTATGAGTTTGGGAGGTTATTATCATCTATTTGTATTTATACCTTAACCTACTAATTATGTTCTCTCAACCTCTTTGTATTCATGTTTCATTTATGTTTGTTTAAAATCAATAAAAATATTTAAAAAGAAAGGACTACTCTGAGGAAAGGGTGGAATAGGCGCAACGGGCCGAGTGGCCACGCATGCTCCTGTTACTTATTTTCTAAAGCACGAGTTTACCTTTGCGCCTTGTTCTCCCTTGGTTTTCAGCCGTTCGGATTGCACAGGGGAGCGGTGAGAGCTCCGAAGATCCGTCGGCAGCCGCTGCGGGGCAGCTCCCGTCTCCCAGCAGGAAGGGACGGGTCTGGGAGACAACTCCAGACAACAGGCCCCGATCCTCGGCGGGGAAAGGCCGGGCGCCCTCCGTGTAGCTGAAACATCTCACGGAATCTCCGCCAGTCGCTTCAGCTCTGCCTTCGAAAGGATTCACGACCCGCCGGTGGTGCAGCCGAAACCCGAGGCGCAGCTCCCGGTCTCCGGCCTCACTCGGTCCCCGTTCCAAACCCCGGCCCGGCCTGGCGCTCAGCGTCCCGCCCACTGACACCCGTGGATCGGGGCCTATTGTCCGGAGGTTCCTCCCAGTCCTGTCTCCTGCTGCTGGGAGACGGGAGCTGCCCCGCAGCGGCTGCCGGTGGATCTCCGGAGCTCTCACCGCTCCCCTGTGCAATCCGACAGGCTGAAGGCCAAGGGAGAACAAGGCGCAAAGGTCAACTCGTGATTTAGAAAATAAGAAACAGGAGCAGGCGTTGTCATTCGGCCCGTTGCGCTGTTCTGCCCCTCACTGATCTTTGACCTCAGCGCCACTTTCCTGCAGCGTTCCGAACATCGCCGAGCCCCTAAATATGTCTGTTTAATTTAGAAAACTTGTGGAGAAAACTCCAAATATTCACCGCACTGTGTTGGGGAAATTTCTCCTCATCTCAGTCCTGCTGAGGTGATCTCGGATTTTGAGTCTGTGATCCCTGGTTCCACTGCCCAGCCAGGAGAAACATCATTCCTGCCCCTACCCTGTAAATACCCTGTGAGACTGTGTCTGTCTCAGTCAGGAAGTTTCTCCATGTGAACCTTGTGTTAATGAAGTTGGTGACAGTTCTTTCAGACCAGCAGCTTTGACCACAAGAACACCAGGCAGTGGTCAGCACGGAATGTCCTGCAGTTACTGCAGGAGAAGGACTGGATGGACACAGTGGAGTGGATCCCTGAGCAGACAGTCCAGACCATCTGGCAGAATGCCACATCACCAGATCTCACCAACAGGCACCAAGACCTCACCTGTCTGACGGCGAGAGGAGCCGTCCCAGTCTGATCCTTGCTGCATGCCCGGAGATCACTCCCACAGCGCGCTGCCCCGAGATTACTGCAGTGGAGACGAGAGGGCCCCTCCCAGTCTGATCCTTGCTGCATGCCCGGAGATCACTCCCACAGCGCGCTGCCCCGAGATTACTGCAGTGGAGACGAGAGGGCCCCTCCCAGTCTGATCCTTGCTGCATGCCCGGAGATCACTCCCGCAGCGCGCTGCCCCGAGATTACTGCAGTGGAGACGAGAGGGCCCCTCCCAGTCTGATCCTTGCTGCATGCCCGGAGATCACTCCCACAGCGCGTTGCCCCGAGATTACTGCAGTGGAGACGAGACGGTCACTCGCCTCTTTGCAGACTGTGGGTTGGCGAAGATCTGTGGAGAAAGATGCAAGGGCCTGCGCCACAGCAGCTGCGTGACAGAAGGCTCACTGATCCTCGGGCTGTTCCCAGGACGCGCAGGAAAACGGACAGCGAATGCTGCTGGAAGATCATCAACTCGAGGAAAGACGCCCGAAACTTGGCCTGCCATCACATCGAGATGTCCGGAGAGCAGGGGTTCCGAACCTGGGGTCCACGGTTACTGGTATTGGTCTTTGGCATTAAAAAAAATGTTTGGGAACCCCTGCTGTACAGGAATGCTGCCGACTGGCACATTCCAGACTACAGGGACACCATTGGAACTACAGGGATCCTCTACACTGGACAGGGAGTGGCCGGGTTGGCTGAGGAAGCCTCACAGTTATTGTTGTAGTGAACCCGGGGGGGGGGGGGGGGGCACATGGCTTCTCCTTTCAGCGCAGGACTTCAATCGTCTTCCAGGGGAAGGTCCTCCCGACCGCAGGGATGAGGCCTTTGGAGATTCAGCTGACGTTTTTGTCGCTCTAGGTTTTTAAGAGATGGGGTTGCTGGCCATACGGCCAACCCTCCTCCGCTCGTAGCCGGGCTTAGACAGTCCATGGCCGCGTTTTCTTATCTGTAGCCCGTTTAATGTGTTTTTGATCCCACACTAAACAAAATTTCCACTGAACACATCCAGCAGCAGCATGTCCATTCCCTGAGACTGCAGCGCGCGTAGTGGACAATCGCGGTACTGCAGGGGATCAGCAGCTCCCGGAACGCGAAAGCATTCTGAATCAGGAAGTGCCGGGAGTTAACATGGCTTCGAAAGGAACGGTCGAGAGTTTGAGCGAGGAGGCAATTTGTCCCATCTGCCTGGATTTCTTCACCGATCCGGTATCACTGGAGTGCGGACACAACTTCTGTCGCTCTTGTATCACACAGTATTGGGAAAGGGAGGAGAGAAACTCCTGCCCGGAATGTAGAGAGGAGTTTGCTGACCGCACCCTCAGGGTCAGTCGGGCCTTAGCAAATCTGGCTGAAAAATTTCGAAATCTAAACCTGAATCCGAAAGGGAAGGAAAGTAAACGTCACTGCGAGGAACATGAGGAAGAACTGAAGCTGTTTTGTGAAACGGACAAGACACTGATCTGTGTGATCTGTAGAGACGCGCAGGAACACAGAGAGCATCGCTTCATGCCGATTAAAGAAGCTGTTAAAATCTACACGGTAAAAACTAACGTTAACTTAATACTTCACACATTTCCTTTCTTCTAAATACCATCACCCCGCAACTTCCGCCGTCTCCAACGGGATTCTAGCATCTCTCCGTCCCACAGCCCACCTCCGCACCCCGCAACTCTCCGCTCTCCATACGGATCGCTCCCCGTACTGTATCGCCCTGATCCACTCGCTCCTCCCCACTGATCTCCCTCCTGGCACTGACAACTGCAAGCGGGACAAGTGCTACACCTGACTCCTAACCTCCTCCCTCGTCACCATTCAGGGCCGCAAACAGCCCAGTTCCTCCCGTTTCTTCCATGGTCGATTGTACTCTCGTATTGGATTCCTACTTCTCCAACTCTTTACCTCTTCCACCTGTCCCCTCCCAGCTTCTCACTTCATCACCCTCCCCCACTTCCCCCCTCACGTTGTCTCACCCGTCACCTGTCAGCTGGTTCTCATCCCCAACCTTTTTATTCTGGCTTCTGTCCCGTTCCTTCTCAGTCCTGATGAAGGGTCTCATCCCGAAACACCGACTGTTTATTTCCCCTAAATAGATGCTGCCTGACTCACTGAGTTCCTCCGGCATTTTGTGTGATAATCGGGTTTGATCACCTGTTTCTTTTCATGCATCTTTGTTTCTATTTCCTTCACTCTCTGACTTCCAGGATCAGCTAAAATCTTCCTTAGACTCTCTCACAAAAAAGAAATCAGACTTCCAGGAAAAGGAGCAGCAACAGAAAGAGAAGATTTCCGGAGTTCGGGTGAGGCTTCCTGAGCGGAATTTCTTATATTACTATCGAGTTTTGCTCCATTTAATGCAGAATAGCCGAGTATCGCAACTCCAGTGACCTGGGTTCGATCCTGACCTCTGCTGCTGTCTGTGTGGAGTTTGCATGCTCTGCCTGTGGCCATGACAGTTTCAGACACATTCCAAGGACATGCTAGATGAATGGTTAATTACAATTAACCCTGTGAAGGTGGAGGAGAGTGATGTGAATCTGCTGGGAGTTAATGGGTCACTGCGGGAGAATAAGTTTCAGCAAAATGTGAAGGAAAGGGGTTGACGGGAATGTCTCAGAAGTAGTATGGACCCCAATGGACCGAATGGTCACTTTTATGTCATCAGGAAATACAACACAGCAATGCAGTAAACTAATCTTCACCGTTCCTTCGACAGAAACAGTCACACAGTGTTCAGACCCACATCACATCCCAGTTTGCTGAACTGCGCCAGATTATCACTGAGAAAGAGCAGAGCTTACTCAGGGATCTCAGGGAAGAAGAGAAGAGGATTCTGAACCCAATGGAGAAAAATCTTCTTAAGACTCAAGAGAAAATAAGGATTATTCAGGAGGAAATCACTAAGTTAAAGGAACAGATGGATCAGAAAGACGGTGTGATATTTCTCAAGGTGAGGGATTACATTTCAATTTGTTTCTGTATAATTGAACTAAATGAACAGTGGTATATTTGAAATGAACACAGCACAGCGGCCAATTCTACCAAATCAATTGCCGCTGCTGGTGTCCTCACACAGAGTGTTCTCCTTGCATGACAAACCTCCAATCACTCCGCTGATGACATTATAAATATCGGAGACAGATATTCGATCCTTTATCAGCAACATACAATATTTAAGCGATGAAATTTCAGCATAATTAATCATAAATTAAACTGGTATTAATCGGTCAAGAAAAGTTATGGCATCTGCCAGTCCCAGGATCAAAACAGCCCAGAACAATGTATGAATATGTAACTTATTCCCTTCACTTTTACCACGTCCCCACTCACGTGACTGGTTATCGTAATAAACACATAACACAGAATACAATGCAGACAGAAAACAGATGTGTTGCTCCTACACACAGCATTTACAAATGGCAGTAAACTGTTTCTCACCAGACAATTGATGCAAATATTCAGGGTTGTTGTTTCCCCAAAACTGGACTTCCACAACTTCTATACATCCCAGGACAGAATGTAATCTTTTCTGAAATGATTTACTCTGATCATAACACAGAGCTGCTGATTGTGTCCTTAATTACTGCATTAAATATCCTTTAATACTCCCATTAACACCCAGTTCCAGTCACAGGCTGTGAGTGTGTGGTGCGGTGGGTGTGAGGGTCTCTCTGGCAATCAGTGACAACAAAGAATGTGACCCACACATCAGACTTATCCATATCCGGTTTCCATCAGATTACAGAAACTTTCACTGTCTCTACTTTTTTGAATTAGTTTTACATGGGATTGTGTCCCATTCTCCATCATGAGCAGGCCATTTGGTCCATCTTCTATCGATTTTCCCTCGGCCACAAGCCTCCTGCCACCTACTCACCGCACCCAGCAACAATGCCCCGAACTCCCTGGTCCCTCACGTGTTTATCCAGCCTCCCCATTACATTCAATCTCTGCTGTTCCATTTCAACCACTCCTGTGGCACTGAGTTCCACATCCTCTTCACTAAATTTCTTGTGGGATTTATTAAAACCTCCTGGCATTTTATCTTTGACTGAAGGTCTCCCCATAAATAGAAACATAGAAACAAAGAAAACCTACAGCACAATACAGTCTCTTTGGCCCACAGTGCTGTGCCAAACATCTACTTACTTTAGAAATTACCTCGAGTTAGTCATAGCTCTCTATTTTTCTAAGCTCCATGTACCTGTGTGGGAGTCTCGTGAAAGACCCTATCGCATCCGCCTTCACCTTCGTTGCTGGCAGCTCATTCCACCCATTCCAAAACACTTACCCCTGACATCTCCTCTGTACTACTTCCAAGCACCTGTGTCCTCTCGTGTTCGCCATAAGTGAGGTACTTTTTCCACCTTCGCGCAAGCAAATCCATTACTAATCTTAAATTGTTCCATTTTATCATTCTGACGTCTTATCCAGATGATAATGCTCAGCCTGTCCTGTCTTTCCTGTAAGTTTCATCCTCTCAGTAATGGTCTAAAATTCAGAAACGTTCCCTGTAATTTACCCCGTGGTTCTGTATTGCTGGTGTGTGTGTGTGACTGTGGGAGTGGGAATTTTCAACACCTTGTAATGATTTGGATGAAATTCAGGATGTGGACATTAAGTCCAAGTCTAATCAGATTTGTGCTTTTATTTATTTCAGGAGGAAGCTAATCGAAACAGGAGGTAGGACATGCTCTTTACTGAAACCCTGTATGGATTTGTAAAATACTTCAAAATTCCAGTTTATCACCAGCAGTTTAATATTTACAGAATCAGTGACGATGTCCAGGAATTGTCAGTGACAGATGAGGCCCTACCGGTTGAAAAATTCGATCGCTTCTATTTGTCGAACACAGTGCTGAGAGAAACGCTTGATGCCATTAACCGAGGTAAAACTTACAAAGATTCATTTTTCCTTGTTTATGAGACACAATTAATTTATAAGCTGAAGCAAGGATTGGCTGTGATAATGGACTGAAGGGGAACTGAAGTTTATTCCACATCAACCCCACCGACTGGGAGGCATCACTGTCACATGGTCAGCTGGAGATGTCAGACCCCTGGACACACCAGAACAGGGTCACAATACAACCAATACACAGGACTGTCAGATAAACCACTGTGTCCTGATCCCAGGCAAATGCACTAACGCACCAGGACATAAGTTTGGATCTACCAGAGGAACTGGGAATTTAATACTGATGATAATATTGTAGGGAATAAAAGCAGGTATCAGTGTGGTGACAGGGATTGTCAGGAAAATACACAAGTCCTTCATGTTCCCTGTGAGTGCAGACTCTGACTGACACAGGTCTTCCCCCTTACGGATCAGCATCTCTCACTGTTGTTAGAGGCAGAAGAGGGGAGTGGTCGTGATCGGGGACTCAAGTGTCAGGAGACAGACAGGAGAATCTATGGACGTGAATGGGGCACCCGAATGGTATGTTGCCTCCTAGGTGCCAGGGTCAGGTATGTCTCCGATCGTGTCTGTAGCATTTAGAGAGGGAGGGAAAACAGCCAGATAACTTGTTGCATTTTGGGACCAATTACAAAGGAAGTAAAAACAAAGAGGTCCTGAAAAGAATCTGTCTAGCCTGGTAGAAAGCTCAGAAGCAGTACCCCCAGGGTTGTAATTTCTGGATTGCTGCCTGTGCCACGTGCTGGTGAGGGTAGAAACAGGATAATTTGACAGATAAACATGGCTGAGAAGATGATGCTGGGGACAGGGATTCAGGCTCTTGGATCATTGGGATCTCTTCTGGTGGAGGAATGACCTGCTCAAAAGGGATGGGTTGAGAACAATATTCTCGGTGAGAGAGGCTTCACAGAGCTGTTGGGTAGGATTTAAACTAATTTGGTGGTGGGGGGGGGGGTTGGAACTGGAGTGAAGGGACTGGATGGTAAAAATGCAAAGATTGCGTGCAGTCAGACTGTCAGATAGGGCGGACAGATGCGAGGAGAAAATTACAGCCAGCAGGTTGAGTATCAGTGCATTAGTGATGCAGAATTAAAAAGGGTAGCAGATACAGTACACAAAGTGTTATATCTCAATGCATGGAGTATGAGAAATAAGGTGGATGATCTTGTTGCACTATTACCGATTGTCAGGTGTGATGTTGTGGCCATCACGGAATCGTGGCTGAAGGATGGTTGTAGTTGGGAGCTGAATGTCGAAGGTTACACAATGTATCGGAGGAAGGAAGGAAGGCCGACGGGGTGGTGTGGCTCTGCTGGTAAATCAGCAGCAAGATGTGACATAGGATTGGAAGATGCATAGGAACTGCAAAAGTAAAAATGACACTGACAGCAGTCATACACAGGCCTCCCAACAGTCAGTAGGTTGAGGCCCACAGATTACAACTGGAAATAGAAAAGGCTGATGAAAAGGACAATGTTATGATAATCATGGGAGATTTCAACATGCAGGGCAATTGGGAAAATCAGTTTGGTAAAGGATCTCAAGAGAGTGAGTTTGTTGAATGCAATGTGATGGCTTTCTAGAGCAGTTTGTCGTTGAGCCTACTCGGGGAACAGCTCTACTGGATTGGGTGTTATGTATTGAACCAGAGGTGAGTGGTTAAAAGAAACCTTAGGAAGCAGTGCTCACAACATGCTGAGTTCAACTTGAAATTTGATAAGGAGAAAGTAAAGTCTGACATTGTAGTATTTCAGAGGAGTAAAAGAAATTACAGTGGTCTGAGAGAGGAGTTGACCAAAGCAAATTGGAAGGAGATGCTGGCAGGGATGAGAGCAGAACAGAAATGCTGTCAGTTTCTGGGAAAATGAGGAAGCTGAAGGATAGATGTATTCCAAAAATAAATAAATACTCAAATGGCAAAATAGTAAAACCGTGGCTGACAAGGGAAGACAAGTTAATGTAAAGGCAAAAGAGAGGGCATACAACAAAACAAAAATTAGCAGGAAGACGGAGGATTGGGAAGCTTTTAAATATCTACAGAGAGGAACTGAAAGAATGATTCGGATGAAAAAAATAAACAAGAAATTGATTTGAATTCAATTGACTTTATTACTTACATCCTTCATATACATGAGGATTCAAAATCTTTATGTTACATCTCCGTCTAAATGTGCAATGTGCAATTTATAGTAATTTATGATGAATAATATGTACAACAGGCTGGTTAATATAACACAGAAATTCAGTTGTGTCCACATGAGTTAATCAATCTGATGGACTGGTTGAAGAAGCTGTCCCAGAGTCTGTTGCTCCTGGCTTTTAATCTGTGGTTTAGAATAGCATTCAATCCAAGAGCAGGGATGTGATGCTGAGGCTTTATAAGGCACTGGTGAGGCCTCACCCTGAGTATTGTGAACAATTTTTCTAAGAAAAGATGTGCTGGCATTGCAGAAGGTTCATTTCATAAGGATGATTCCAGGAATGAAAGGATTCTCATACGAGGAATGTTTGATAGCTCTGTGTCTGTACTCGCTGGAATTTAGAAAGATGGGGAGGGGATTTTATTGAAACCTTTCGAATGTTGAAAGTCCTAGACAGTGTAGATTTGGAAAGGATGTTTCCCATGGCGGTGGAGTTTAGGACAAGAGGGCACTACCTCAAGATAGAGGGGCGTTTATTTAAAACAGATGCGAAGAAATATGAGCCAGCGTCTGGTGAATTTGTGGAACGTTGTGTGCATTTAAGGCAGAGCTTGATAGGTTCTAGATTGGCCACAGCATAAAAGGTTACGGGGAGAAGACCAGGGAGTGGGGCTGAGGAGGGAAAAAAGGATCAGCCATGATTGAATGGCAGAGCAGACTCGATAGGCAAATGGCCTAATTCTGCTCCTATGGCTTATGGTGATCAGACCACTACATTGAAGCATTGTGAGAATGAGCTCGGACACACCAACAAGCATTGACATGGGTCAAGATTTCATCTCGGGAGAAGCACACACAGCATAACCGACCTGGCAAAGCTCCCTCACACACATACACAGGAAGGACAGGCAGATTGTAGTCAGAGCCTCAGCAATGTACGTTGTTATTTCCCTCAGTAACCTGGAAACCAGTCTCTTCAGAGACAGTCATTTATTCATTTAAACAACTCAATCAAGTGTGACACACTGTAACATACAAATTCTTCAATGTGCACACTCTCCTTCAATGTGTATACACACCACACGGATATTTACCACAATCAACACACACACACACACACACACACACACACACACACACACACACACACACACACACACACACACACACACACACACACACACACACACACACACACACACACACACACACACACACTATCAGAGTGTGACACACGGCCACAGAAATAGGCACAAATTCCCATTTAGGATTGAAATCTGCCGTCCTTACCCAGTCTGTCTGTTCTGTGTCACTGAGCTGCCCTATGACGTGACGTCACATCAACACTTCACAGACAGAGTCCGGGGTGAGATTCCTCAGGAGGATGATCTCGGAGGGTTTGACGGATGTTGAAATCACGGCCCACTTCATCAATTTCTTCTTGAGCATGGCCCATTTGTGTGTGTTTGCCCCCCCATCCCTCTAACCATTTCCCATCTGTGTACCTGCCCAAATTTATTTTAAAATATTTTATTTTTACCTGTTTCTACAGTGTCTGAGGGCAAATTCCATTTACCAACCTCCCTCTCTATGAGAATGTTACCCGGTAGACCACTCATAAAAATTTCCCGTCTCACTTTCAATCTGAGGCCTTTGGTTCTGTACTCCCATTTCTTGGAAAAAGAAACGTTATTTAAGCTCCTTATGAATTATTTACCTTGATAAGGGGTCATTCCTGAACATCCTACACTACAGTTGAATAGCCCAAGCTTATCCACTCTCTGCTTTTAACCGAAGCCCCCAGTCCTGGTAACATCCTCCTGAAGCCTCCTGTCCAGTGTAATTACATCCTCCCCATATTCGGGAACCGGAAATGCAGACAATGCTCCAAGTGTGGTCTATCATCGACATCAAAGGCCTTGCTGAATTTCATGTGGACAGTGTGGAATAGGCTGATGAATATAGGACTGAAGGTGTTTTTTTAGATTGGGACAAGAAGGGCGGCGTGGGAGCTAAATTCTGAAGGAAGGCAGTTCTGTAAAAAAACTTTGCGTCCAAGCACGGCGAGACTGCACAGGACAGTGCCGAGAGTTTAAAAAGATGACGACCCTATACAGCGGGCAGCGGAGTGGGTGGCAGCAGAGTGTAGGGCTTTGGCTCAACGGGCTTAGGCGGTATGGGAAGAGCCCAGAGTGAGGCACCGACTCTTTTTCTCCCCTTGGCAAATTGGCCCGGACGGACGGGGGAACAGCAGGGCACATTAGCAAACGGTTTAAAAAGTTTGTGTGCTTGGCGAAGTAAGTGGGTGAGTAGACCTATCTTTCTTTGTTTCATTCCTGTAGAATTAGGTAGCATGTCTGCAGGGTTAGTGCTTTGTTCAGGGTGTCAGATGTGGGAATCCTGGGAGACCTCCAGCCTCCCTGATAGCCACATCTGCACCAGGTGAACCGAGATTCAACTCCTCGGAGACCGTGTTAGGGATCTGGAGCTGCAGCTTGATGACCTACTGCTTATTAGAGAAAATGAAGAGGTGATAGACAGGAGCTACAGGGAGGTGGTCATCCCAAGGCTACGGGGGTCAGAAAACTGGGTGACTGTCAGGAGAGGGAAGGGAAATGCCCGGATAGTGGAGAGCACCCCTGTGGCTGCCCCCGTCAGCAACAAGTATATAGTTTCGGATGCTGTTGTGGGGGATGACCTGACAGAGGACGGCCACGGTGACCGGGTCTCAGGCACTGAGCCTGGCGCTGTTGTGCAGGAGGGAAGGAGGGATAAGAGGAATGCGGTAGTCATAGGGGATTCTATAGTCGGGGGAACAGACAGGAGTTTCTGTGAGCCTGATAGAGATACCCGCATGGTGTGCTGCCTCCCAGGTGCCAGGGTACGGGGTGTCTCGGATCGGGTCCAGAATATCCTGAAAGGAGAGGGCAAGCAGCCAGCTGTCTTGGTACATGTTGGTACCAATGACATAGAGAGAAAAAGGGAGGAGGTCCTGAAGAGAGATTTCCGGGAGTTAGGAATGAAGCTGAGAAGCAGGACCTCCAGGGTAGTAATCTCAGGATTGCTACCTGTTCCACGTGCTAGCGAGGGCAAGAATAGTAGGATCAGGAAAATGAATGCGTGGCTGAGAGACTGGTGCAGGGGTCAGGGCTTCAGATTCTTGGATCATTGGGATCTCTTCAGGGGGAAATATTACCTGTTCAAACAGGACGGGTTACACCTGAACCGTAGCGGGAATGTTTAATAGAACTGTTAGGGACGGTTTAAACTAATTTGGCAGGGGGATGGTAAATCAGAATGATAGAGTGGAGGAGGGGGGAAAACAGAAATCAATCTAAGATAGCGAAATTTGAGAAAGAGAAACCGAAATCCGATGTGTCGGTATTGCAGTGGAGTAAAGGAAATTACAGTGGCATGAGAGAGGAACTGGCCAAATTTGACTGGAAAGGGACACTAGCGGGAGGATGGCAGAGCAGCAGTGGCTGGAGTTTATGCGAGAAGTGAGGAAGGTGCAACACAGATATATTCCAAAAAAGAGGAAATTTTCGAATGGAAAAAGGATGCGACCGAGGCTGACAAGAGAAGTGAAAGCCAAAGTAAAAGCAAAGGAGAGGACATTCAAGGAAGCAAAAATTAGTGGGAAGACAGAGGATTGGGAAGTTTTTAAAAGCTTACAAAAGGAAACTAAGAAGGCCATTAAGAGGGAAAAGATGAACTATAAAAGGAAGCTAGCAAATAATATCAAAGAAGATACTAAAAGCTTTGTCAAGTAGATAAAGAGTAAAAAAACAGGTGAGAGTGGATATAGGACCGATAGAAAATGATGCTGGAGAAATTGTAATGGGAGATAAGGAGATGGCTGAGGACCTGAACGAGTATTTTCATCTGTCCTCACTGAGGAAGATATCAGCAGTATACTGGACACTCAAGGGTGTCAGTGAAGAGAAGTGTGCGCAGTCACAATTACGACAGAGAAAGTACTCAGGAAGCTGAATAGTCTAAGGGTAGATAAATCTCCAGGACCAGATGGAATGCACCCTTGTGTTTTGAAGGAAGTAACTGTGGAGATCGCGGAGGCATTAGCAATGATCTTTCAAAAGTCAATAGATTCTGACATGGTTCCGGAGGAGTGGAAGATTGTAAATGCCACATTGGTATTTAAGAAGGGGGCAAGGAAACAAAAAGTAAATTATAGACTGAGTATCTGGAGGCATATGACAAGATAGGCCAAACTCAGCATGGTTTCCTTAAAGGAAAATCCTGCCTGACTAACCCATTGAAATTATTTGAGGAGATTACAAGTAGGCTAGACAAGGGAGATGCAGTGGATGTTGTGTATTTGGATTTTCAGAAAGCTTTTGACAAGGTGCCACACATGAGGCTGCTAAACAAGATAGGAGTCCATGGAATTACCGGAAAGATACATACGTAGATAGAGCGTTGGCTGATTGGCAGGAAACAGAGAGTGGGAATAAAGGGATCCCATTCTGGTTGGCTGCCAGTTACCAGTGGTGTTCCACAGGGGTCCGTGTTGGGGCCACTTTTTTTTACGTTGTATATCAACGATTTGGATTATGAAATAGATGGCTTTGTGGCTAAGTTTGCTGATGATACAAAGATAGGTGGAGGGGACGGTAGTGCTGAGGAAACAGAGAGTCTGCAGAGAGACTTGGATAGATTGGGAGACTGGTCAAAGAAGTGGCAAATGAAATACAATGTTGAAAAGTGTATGGTCATGCACGTTGGTAGAAGAAATAAACGGGCAGACTATTATTTAAATGGAGAGAGAATTCAAAGTTCTGAGATGCAATGGGACTTGAGAGTGCTCCTGCAGGATACCCTTAAGGTTAACCTCCAGGTTGAGTCGGTGGTGAAGAAGGTGAATGCAATGTTGGCATTCATTTCTAGAGGAATAGAGTATAGGAGCAGGGATGTGATGTTGAGGCTCTATAAGGCACTGCTAAGACCTCACTTGGAATACTGTGTGCAGTTTTGGGCTCCTTATTTAAGAAAGGATGTTCTGACATTGGAGAGGGTTCAGAGAAGATTCACTCGAATGATTCCGGGAATGAGAGGGTTAACATGTGAGGAACATTTGACCGCTCTTGGACTGTACTCCTTGGAGTTTAGAAGAATGAGGGGGTACCTCACATAAACATTTTGAATGTTAAAAGGCATGGACAGAGTGGATGTGGCAAAGTTGTTTCCCATGGTGGGGGAGTCTAGTACGAGAGAACATGACTTAAAGATGGAAGGGCGCCCATTCAGAAGGGAGATGCGAAGAAATTTTTTTAGCCAGAGGGTGGTGAATCTGTGAATTTCTTGCGGCAGTGGAGGCCAGGTCATTGGGTGTATTTAAGACAGAGATTGGTCGGTATGTGAGTAGCCAGGGCATCAAAGGTCATGGTGAGAAGGTAGGGAAATGGGAATAAATGGGAGAATGGATCAGCTGATGATAAAATGGCGGAGCAGATTCGAACGACCGAATGGCCAGCTTCTACTGCTTTGTCTTATTGTCTTATCTGAATGAACCAGTATACGTAATAAGGATCTTGTAGCACAGGTAGAGTTTGGCAAGTACAAACTTAGGCAGGTACGCCTTTGGTCGAAGGAATAAAGACATAGACAATTCTGTAAACAGGGCGAAAATCAGAGTTGCAAAGGGACATGGGTGTCCTTGTGCAGGATTCCCTGAAGGTTAACTTGCAGTTTGTGTCAGTGGTAAGATTGGCAAACTCAATGTTTGCTTTCATTTCGAGAGGATTAGAGTACAAGAGCAACGATGTAATTCTGAGGTTTTAATAAGGCATTGGTCAGACCACACTTGGAGTATTGTGAGCAGTTTTGGGTCCCTTCTATCGGAAAACATGTACTGGCATTGGAGGGGGTCCAGAAGATTCACAAGAATAATTCCGGGAATGAAAGAGTTAACATATGAGGAGTGTTTGATGGTTCTGGGCCTGTACTCACCGGAGTTTAGAAGAATGGCTGATTTATTATCCCTCTCAACCCTATTCTCCCATCTCCTCCCCATAACTTTTGAGAATCTGACTAATCAAGAACTTTACTTATTAACTTCTGCTTTAAAAATCAAACAGGAGAAAATCTGCAGATGCTGGTAATCCAAGCTACACAGGTCTTGATGAAGGGTCTTGCCAGATCTCTCTGACACCAGTCTGGCGAGAGTTGATGTTGGGAGGATGTGGGTGGGTCGAGAACGGTAAGCACAGCCTCCGACTATAGGGATGTCCACTTAGGACAGAGATGAGGAGGAATTCCTTTATCCACAGGATAGTGAATCTGCCACAGGCAGCTGTGGAGGCCAAATAATTGAGTATATTTAAATCGGTGTAACACACACAAATTGTTTGGTGGGGGGGACGTCACGTGATGACGTGGGATCGAGACGCGGATATCCAGCTCTCCCGTGAAAAAACTAATAAATTAATGTTTAAGTGAAGAAAAGTTAGGAAATATTTCCTAAAAACTACGTCCAAACTACTCAGGATTTTCCTTAGATATGCCTCCTAAACAAACAAAGAAGAAAACTATTACTTTGAAGATAGTACAAGTTGAGCCGGCCACCATGAAGAAGCCTCGGACTCAAGTGCGTCTCAGTCTGGCGACACAGAACAGAAATCGCCCGCAGCATCAATCGTCTCCAAGAAGGAACAACAGGAACTGCGCGTGCGCGCAGAAAAGGGCATGCGCAAACGTGAGCAAATTGAACTAAAAGAGGTAAAAGAAGAACAACAGGAAGAGATTGGAGGTGGAAGATATTCTGGACACATAAGAGTTCCTTCTTTGGTGCAAATAATGCATGAATTAAAAGAATTTAAAAAATTAAAAATAATACAAGAATATAAAAAATATGAAGACTATGTTCGATAAAATGGTGAAAAAACAGGAGAAAATGGACAAGAAAGTTGAAAACCTGGAAGAAATAACGGGAGACACTATTGAGAATGTGAAGAAAATGGAAGATAATACTCTTGCCTGGAAACGACTTGAAAGAAAACGACTGTTGGAAAAAATAGACGTGCTTGAAAATTTTAGTAGACGAAATAATATTAAAATTGTTGGTCTTAAAAGAAGGGATAGAGGGAGAGGATTAAATAAACTTTTTTGAAAAATGGATCCCGGAAAATTTGGAAATGGAAGAGGGAACCCAGTTGATTGAAATCGAAAGGGTCCACAGAGCTTTAAGATCAAAACCCACGACCAATCTTGATAAAATGCTTAAGATATCAAGATAAAGAAAAGATCCTGAAGGCGGCTGCCCAATATGCCAGAAAGAAAAATGAGCCATTGATGATAGAAGGGAAAGCAGTTCTTTTCTATCCTGATATAAGTTATGACCTTTTGAAGAGAAAGAAGAAATTTAAGCCAGCGAAAAATGTTTTATGGGAAAAGGGTTATAAATTTATATTGCGCCACACAGCAACACTGATAATTTTTTTGGATGACGGAAATTTGTTGATGGACATTAAAGACAAGAATATTTAAATATACTTTTAATTATATGATACAGGGGGAGAAAGGTAAAAATTTGAGAAATATTAATCGAGAGTAGTGATATTATTTTTTCTTATATATACTTTTTCATGTTACGGGGGAGCTGGGGGAACTTCGGATCGATCGCTACGGGATTCACGTGTGTAATCATGCCGTTTGCCATGACCCGCACAACGGAGGGGGGTAATGTTGTGTTTTTTTTTTATTCACAAAATTAGCAGGGGTTTTATTTTTCTTTAAATAGATATTTTCTTCCTATCAGCGAATATTCAAGACAGAGTGAAAAATATGGAATATAAAGCAAGAATATTGTCAGATCATTCCCTCTTGATAATGACAATGATAATGATGGATAAGGAAGAATCGATTTACAGATGGAGATTTAATTCAATATTATTAAAACGTCAAGATTTTTGTGATTTTATGAAAAAAACAGATTCAAGTTTTTTTTTTAGATACAAACTCACATTCAGTTGATGATAAATTTATATTATGGGAAGCGATGAAGGCATATTTGAGAGGCCAGATGATAAGTTATACTTCTAAAATTAAGAAGGAATATATGGTAGAAATAGATCAATTGGAAAAAGAGATTACAAAATTAGAAAAAGAATCTCAAAGATACATGAGAGAAGAAAAACAAAGACAACTTGTTAATAAGAAACTACAATATAATACACTTCAGACATACCGAACAGAAAAAAGCAATTATGAAAACTAAACAGAGATATTATGAACTAGGTGAAAGATCACACAGGATTCTTGCTTGGCAGTTAAAAACAGACCAGGCTTCCAAAACGATAAATGCAATTAGAACAAGTGTAAATAAAATTATTTATAAACCTTTATAAACTTTAAAACAAAATTATTCTGAATTGTATCAATCAGAATCACAAAATGATATTGTTAAGATAGAAAGGTTTTTTATCACAAATAACTCTCCCAAAATTGAATTTGGAAGAACAGAAGGGATTAGATGTGCCTTTTACATTAAAAGAGGTCGAAGAAGCTCTAGGATCACTTCAGAGTAATAAATCTCAGGGAGAAGATGGTTTTCCGCCTGACTTTTACAAAAAGTTTAAAGATTTATTAATTCCTCCTTTTATGGAGCTAACACACCAAGCGGAAAGAACGCATAAACTTTCAGAATCTTTTTCAACAGCTATTTTAATAGTATTGCCAAAAAAAGACAGAGATCTTTTAAAACCAACATCATATAGATCTATTTCTTTGTTGAACATGAATTATAAAATAATAGCAAAGATTTTATCTAACAGATTATCTAAATACTTACCAAAATTAATACACATGGACCAAACAAGATTTATTAAAAATAGACAATCGGCAGATAATGTAACTCGGTTACTTAGCATAATTCATTTGGCACAAAAGAGGGAAGAAATGAGTGTAGCAGTTGCTTTGCATGCAGAAAAAGCATTTGATAGATTGGAATGGGATTTTTTATCTGAGGTATTGGAAAAATATGGATTAGGATTATCTTTTATAAAATGGATTAAAACCTTAAATACTAACCCCAAAGCTAAAGTGGTGACAAATGGCCAAATTTCAACATAATTTCAGTTAACAAGGTCAACTAGACAAGGTTGTCCATTATCACCTGCTTTACTTGTGTTGGCGATAGAACCATTAGCTGAATTAATTAGAACTGACTCAGATATTATAGGTTTCAGAGTTAATCTGGAGGAATATAAGATTAGCTTCTTTGCTGATGATGTTCTGATTTATCTAACTAACCCATCACATTCGTTGCGTAAATTATCTTCTAGATTGGAAGAATATGGGAAAATATCAGGGTACAAAATAAATTGGGATAAAAGTGAAATTCTACAACTTACTAAAGGAGATTATAGTCAATGTCGATTAATAACTCTATTTAGATGGCCAATAAATGGTATATAGTATTTAGGTATAAGAGTTGATAATGATATAAAGAATTTATATAAATTAAATTATTTGCCATTATTGAAAAAAATTCAAGAGGATCTTGACAAATGGATGATGTTACCAATAACATTAGTAGGTAGAGTCAATGCTGTAAAAATGAATATATTCCCTAGATTACAATATTTATTCCAAACATTACCAATACAATCATCACAGAATTTTTTTCAAGAGTTAAATAAATGTGTGAGGAAATTCCTTTGGAAAGGTAAGATGTCAAGAATATCATTGGAAAAATTGACATGGAAATTTGACCTTGGAGGGTTACAAATACCAAATTTTAAGAATTATTACAAAGCAAATCAACTTAGATTTATTGCATCTTTTCTTGATGAAGATAAACCAGCATGGATTAGAATAGAATTAGACAAAATAGGAGAAAATATACCAGAAGATTTTATATATAAATGGGAATCTAAATGGATACGGGAAAAGAAAGAATCTCCTATACTAAAACATTTGATTGATTAATGGAATAAGATAAATGTTGATGATGAGATAAAGAAACCTTTATTAGCAAAGAGACCTTTAATTGAAAATAAACTTATCCCTTTTACAATGGATAATCAACTTTTATATAACTGGTTTCACAAAGGGATTAGATATGTAGGAGACTGTGTTGAAGGAGGTATATTAATGTCATTTGACCAATTAAAGAATAAATATAAAATATCAAATAACACTCTTTTCTGTTATTTCCAATTAAGGACTTATTTAAGAGTTAAACTGGGTCAAACAATGTTATTGCTGAAACCTAATGAAATAGTAACTTTAATTCATAAAGGAAAAATTTAAAAAATTATTTCTGGTATGTATAATTTGATTCAAAAACAGGCAATTAAACAAGGAATTCATAAGTCAAGACAAAAATGGGAAACTGATTTGAATATTAAAATTGATGAAACAAGTTGGTCAAGATTATGTCTTGACAGTATGACAAATACAATAAATGTTCGACTAAGATTAGTACGATATAACTTTTTACATCAAATTTATATTACACCACAAAAAATAAATAGATTAAACTCAAATTTATCTGATCAATGTTTTCGATGTAATCAAGAAATTGGTAATTTTTTACACTCTACTTGGTTTTGTTCTAAAATTCAACATTTTTGGACAAATTTGAGAATTTTACTGGAACAAATTATTGGAATACAACTTCCACACAATCCAATATTGTTCTTACTAGGCGATATTGAGGGGATAAAAACAAAATCCAAATTGAATAAACATCAGAAAAAATTCATAAAAATTGCATTGGCAGTAGCCAAAAAGGCTATTGCAGTTACTTGGAAATCGGATTCATACTTAAGTATAGATCGTCGGAGAATTAAATGTTTAGCTGCATTCCACTTGAAAAAATTACTAATAATTAAAGAGAAAAATATGAAATATTTCTGAAAACTTTGCGCCCTTATTTGCAAAAAACAGGATTAAATATATAGGTGTTCCGAAGATAAAATTATTGGTTATCTGGGGAAAGAAATAAATATACATATTAAAGCTATTATGAACTCCATGGAGCATGTGGGGATCTTCCGATATCCAGGCATTCTTTCTTTCTTTCTTTATTTTTTCTTCTTTTTTTTTCTATCGGGATGTTAGGGGGATTGGCAAGGGATTTTTTTCTTTCTTTAACCTATTTGAAAATTCAATTTAAAAAAAATTGTTGGGGGAACAGCAGGCCGGGAAGTTTCTATGGAAAAGAGTAAACAGTCGACGGTTCAGACTGAAACACTTCATCAGGACCTGTGTTGCTTAAGGGTTCCTGCAAATTCATCCCCTGTCCTAATGTGCGGCTGCGGGGGTTGGAGTTGTGGGAAAGGGGACAAAGTCATCCTCATCTGCCATCTTTGCCCCCTCTAGCTTCTCATTACGTCAACACACACAGTTCACCCACGGGCTTTCCACCCCTCCCCCTCCTGGTTCAATCTGCCATTCATCTCTCCCCTACTGGTTCCCATTATCACCTCCTTTACTGTCTCAAACCATCACACTCACAAATGAATGTGAATATTGTATGACGGGCCTGTTCCTGTGCTGTACTGCTCTATGTTCTCTATTCCCAGTTTCGAAGAATGAGAGGAGATCTCATGGAGACACAACATTCTTTCAGGGGTCAACAGGCAGGAGTGAGGGAGGATGTTTCCCCTGTCTGAGGAGTCAAGGGCCAGGGGTTTCTCTGCTCTCCGTCCAGCATAAAACCCTTGGGGAGACATTAGTTGCCCATCCGCTTTTGAGGAGTCAAAGGTTCGTGTCGGCCACCCGACCGCGCCTGAGGCCCAGCGGCCTTTTCCCGATCCCCGGGGCCGCGCTGCCCGAGTCTCACCCCCCGATCCCCGGGCCGCGCTGCCCGAGTCTCACCCCCCATCCTGATCCCCGGGGCCCCGCTGCCCGAGTCCCCACCCCTCCCCCCCCACGATCCCCGGGGCCGCGCTGCCCGAGTCTCACCCCCGATCCCCGGGGCTGCGCTGCCCGAGTCTCACCCCCGCGCCCCCCGATCCTCGGGCCCCGCTGCCCGAGTCTCCCACCCCCGATCCCCGGGGCCGCGCTGCCCAAGTCTCCCCCACATTCCCTGGGACTCTCTAATTCTCTGCTTCTCCCCCCAGTCTCTGTCACCCTGGATGTGGAAACGGCGAATCCGCGGCTCGACGTGTCTGAGGATCGGAAGAGTGTGAGACGGACCGGGACCCGGAGGGATCTCCCTGACACCGGGAAGAGATTCACAAACTGGGAATGTGTGCTGGGATCGGAGGGATTCACATCGGGGAGACATTACTGGGAGGTGGCGGGGAATCGGGGCTGGTGTCTGGGAGTCGCCGCAGAGTCTGTGGAGAGGAAGGGATGGGTCAGTCCGAGTCCGGAAGCCGGATTCTGGATCATCAGGCGGGTTGGTGACGTGTTATATCGGGATTATGACGTGATCCGTGTTCTCCCCTCCCCCAAGTCCCGTCTCACTGCCGGTCCCATCCCCGGGAGGGTGGGAGTTTATCTCAGTTACGAGTCCGGGACAGTTTCATTTTACAACGCGGAGACCAAGTCCCATCTCCACACCTTCACTGGGAATAAATTCACGGGGAAACTTTATCCTTTCTTCGCGACCTGGGATGGAAACCAGTGGCTGAGAATCTGCTCCGGTTCCGCACCGGGTCTGTAAACGGGTCGGGTCCCGGGACCGGCGTCAGGAGTAAAGTCCCTGTAAATATAAATGTGCGGAGAGTGCAGCTAAATACGTCGCTAAGGAGATGGCGCAGGAGGGAGGGCTTCATATTTCTGCACAATTGGGCTTTGTTCCTGGGAAGGTGGGACCTGTTCGGACGGGATGATTTGCCCCTGAACTGGTGGGTGACCAACATTCTTGCGGGTAGATTTCCCAGTGCTGCTCGGTGGGGGGGGAGGGGGGTGGAGGAGTTTAATCTAGATTTGCAGAGGGAGGGGAACCAGAGTGTTAGAGCAGACAGTGAGGTGGAGGAGGATAAAGGTCATGCGAGGACTGCATGTATAGACAGAAATCAAAGGTTTGCACATTAGGTTGTAAATTAATTTTCAGAGCTTTAGAAATTGTCGAAAATAAAGATTTCCAAAAAGATTTTGATGAAGAACATGACCAGAACATATGTGAAAAAGGGGCTACTTCAGTTTTACACCTATCGCAATAATTGTCTCTGTTAGGAAATATTTTGGATAGTCTCTCCTTTGTTAAATAGTAACAGTGAACAATTTTAAATTGAATGAAACACTGATTGGCACATATCAAAGAAGAATTGACCATCTTCATTAACAAAGGTCATATGAATTTCTCTCTCCCAATGTTGGTTACGTTTTAGTGATTAAGGGGATCTGTATTTTTGCATTTATTTATTTTTATTTTCATTCATTTTGTGATGGTCGATTAATGACTTTTGAAGAGTGAATTAGCAAATATTCTCTCTCTCATACACACTTACTGCAATATCTTCAGGTTAGACATTTTTTACAAAAATAATTATCTAAGTTTCCATATATGCAAGAATCTGATTTGTTGGATACTATTTTGAATATGAATCCTTTAGTAAGAGGTTCCATTGGTAGAATTTATAATTTATTTTTAATACATTAATACAAAAAGATAACCTCCCACCTAAGGTTTATGCATGATAGAAATATTCGCTGTTTCAGACGTGATAGTGGGGGAGGGATGAAACGGGGTGGAGTGGCATTACTAGTCAGGGAAAATATCACAGCTGTGTGTAGACAGGACAGCCCGGAGGGCTTGTCTACAGAGGCCATATGAGTGTAGCTGAGGAACGGGAAAGGCGTGACCACACTAATAGGGGTGTATTATATTATATTGACTGGGACTCCCAAACGGTAAAAGATTCATTCACACCACTGTGACTAGTGGTGTGCCTCAGGGATCTGTGCTGGGACCATTGTTGCTTGTTGTCTATATCAATTATATAGATGTGGTAAATTGGATCAGCAGTTTTGCTGATAACACCAAGATTTGAGGCATTGTGTTTAATCTGGAACAACTGGAAAAATGGGCCAGAAAATGGCAGATGGAATTTAATGCAGACAAGCGTGAGGTGTTGCATTTTGGAAGGACAAACCAAGGTAGGACATACACAGTAAATGGTAGGGCACTGAGGAGTGCGGAGAAACAAAGGGATCTGGGAGTTCAGGTACATAATTCCCTGAAAGTGGCGTCACAGGTAGACACAAAATAAATGAAAATAAAAATAAATAAATGCAAAAATAAAGATCCCCTTAATCACTAAAAATTAAAAGGGCTAGATGGCTTGGAGTTTGTCAAATGTTTTCAGGAAAGTTTTCTAAATCAATATATAGAGGTACCTACGAGAGAGGATGCAATACTTGATCTCCTATTAGGAAACCAGACAGTCAGGTGACAGAAGTATGTGTGGGCGAACATTTTGGGTCCAGTGACCATAATGTCATTAGCTTCAAGTTAATTATGGATAAGGATGGGTCTGGTCCTTGAGTTGAGGTTCTAAATTGGAGAAGGGCCAATTTTGTAGAAATGAAAAAAGATCTAGGAAGGGTGGATTGGGATAAGTTTTTTTTTTCCTGACAAGGATGTGTTCAGTAAGTGGAAGGCCTCCAAATGTGAAATTTTGAGGGTGCAGAGTTTGCATTTTCCTGCCAGGATTAAAGGCAAAGTTAACAGGCATAGGGAAACTTGGTTTTCAACGGATATTGGAGATCTGGTTAAGAAAAAGAGAGAAGTGTATAGCAGGTAGAGGCAACAAAGAGCAAATGAGTTACTTAAAGAGTATAGAAAACGTAAGAAAATACTAAAGGAGGAAATCAGGAAGGAAAAAAAGAAGACATGAGGTGGCTTTGGCCGATAATGTGAAGGAAAACCTGAAGGGTTTCTACAAGTATATTAAGAGTAAAAGGATAGTAAGGGACAAAATTGGTCCCCTAGAAGATCAGAGTGGTCGTCTATGTGTGGAGCCTCACGAGATAGGGGAGATCTTAAACAGTTATTTTGCGTCGGTATTTACTCAGGAAACTGGCATAGTGTATATGGAAGGAAGGGAAACAAGCAGTAGTGTCATGGAACATTTGTAGATTAAAGAGGAGGTGCTTGCTGCCTTACAGCGATTAATGGTGGATAAATCCCCCGGGCCTGACTTGATATTTCCTCGGACCTTGAGAGAGACTAGAGTAGAAAGTTATGGGGGATATAGACAGTAAATGCGAGTAGGTTCTTTCCATTTAGATTAGGAACGATAAATACGAGAGGACATGGTTTTAGGGTGAAAGGGGAAAGCTTTAGGGGGAACATGAGGAGGAACCTCTTCACTCAGAGAGTGGTGGGAGTGTGGAATGAGTTGCCATCTGACGTGGTAAATGCAGGCTCACTCTTAAGTTCTAAGAATAAATTGGATAGATACCTGGATGGGAGAGGTTTGGAGGGTTACGGACTGGGTGCAGGTCAATGGGACGAGCGGAATAAAGTTTCCGCACAGCTAGAAGCGCCAAATGGCCTGTTTTCAGTGCCGTAGTGTTCTATGGTTCTATGGAGTGAAATAAACAGGACATGAGAATTATCGATCGATTAATTTTAACTTGTTCACCGCATCCGTCAACCGAACAGAAATACCGGGGATTCAGCAGCAGCTGCGGGCGGCGGGACCTGAGCTCCCCCGGGTCCTAAAGTCCACCCGTAATGAGACAGGTTAAATGGGACAAGTGGGGGCGGTGCTGACCGGAAAAGACAGTGAAGATTGTTCATTAAGTTCATCTGCCATTTCTTTGTCCCCCATTACTACTTCACCAGCATCATTTTCCGGTGGTCCAGTATCAACTCCCATCTCCCTTTCACTCTTCATGTAACTGAAAACTAAACTTTTAGTATCCTGATTTATATTATTGGCCAGTTTGCCCTCATATTTCGTCTTTACCATTCTAATGGCTTTTTTCGTTTTCTTTTGTTGGATTTTAAGAGCATCCCAATAATCCATCATCCCACTCACCTTTGCTACCCTATATGTCATTTCCTTAGGTTTAACACAATTATTACATGCCTTTTCCAGCTCAAACTGAATTGATTTAAAGTCAGTCCCATAATTTAATAGTTTTTATCTGGAAACTATCTACCCTCGCAAAGATTGTACTGAAGACTGCATTTGATTTTTCTTCAGCCTGATACGCTTCACATTGAAATAGTATGTGTTTCGACAGTTTCATAATGACAAAATGTACACGACACAGAATGAAGTTTTCCAATTAGTTACAAGGCATAATTAAGCATAGTGTGGACATTTCTATGTCATGTGAATATCATTCCTTCCCTTGTTTTAAGCCCACTTCTATAAACCCAACAGGTTTATGTATTCTGTAAAGGTGTCTGTCCTTATGTCCATTATCCTACGTCTTGCCATAAGCCCCTAATTCTTAACACTACCAACGCTTTAGCTTCTAATTTGCTAAGTGGAAGGTCTGTATCCGCAGCTTAACATTTAACAGCTTTTGTTGCTAAACAGTCAACATAATCATTTCCCTCAACAGTGTGATGTGCATGGCCCATAATGTGCAGACATATAAATCAAACTTTATATATGAAATACCATTTGCCCGGTGTTGAAGAGTGCGGGGGAAGAGAAGTGAGTGCAGTTACTGTTACAAGGGAGAAGGTGCTCAAAAAGCTGAAAGACCTAAAGGTACATAAGTCACCTGGACCAGGTGAACTGCACCCTAGTGTTCTGAAAGAGGTTGTGGCAGACTTTGTGGAGGCATTTCAAATGATCTTTAAAAAATCATTGGACTCTGGCATGGTGCCAGAGGACTGGAAAATGGCAAATGTCACTTAAATCTTTAAGTAAGGAGGAAGACAGCAGAAAGGAAATTATTGACCAGTTAGCCTCACCTCTGTGGTTGGGAAGAAATTGGAGTCAATTGTTAAGTATGAGGTTACGGAATACTTGGTGACACTGGACAAGATAGGACAAGTCAGCATGGCTTCGTTAAGGGAATATCCTGCCTGACAAACCTGTTGGGATTCTTTGAGGAGATTACAAGCAGGATAGACAAAGGGGATGCAGTGGATGTTGTATATTTGGAATCTCAGAAGGCCTTTGACAAGGTGCCACACATGAAGGTGGTAATCAGGTTAAGAGGCCATGGTATTACAGAAAAGTTATAGGCATGGTTAGAACATTGGCTGATTGGTAGGAAACAGCGAATGAGAGTGAAGGGATCCTTTTCTGGTTGGCTGCCAGTGACTCGTTTTCCACAGGGGTCAGTGTTAGGACACCTTCATTTTATGCTGTATATCAAGATTTAGCTGATGGAATAGACAATAAGAGATAGGAACAGAAATAGGCCATTCGACCCATTGAGTCTGCTCCAACATTCAGTCATGGGAAGACCCAATTCTTCCAGACATCACCACTCCCCTGCTTTCACCCCATACCATTTGATGCCCTGGCTAAATGAGAACCGATATATCTATGCCTTAAATATGCCTTGGCCTCCACAGCCACATGTCGCAACAAATTCCACAGATTTTCCACACACTGACTAAAGTAATTTCTCCGCATCCCAGTTCTAAAAGGACGTCCTTCAATCATGAAGTCATACCCTCTTGTCCTAGAGTAGATGGCTTTGTTTCCAGGTTTTGCAGATGATACGAAGATTGGCGGAGGGGCCGGTAGTGTTGAGGAAACAGTTAGACTGGACAAGGACTTGAATGAGGAGAATGGGAAGGAAAGTGGCAAATGATATACAATGTTGGAAAATACATGGTCCTGCACTATGGTCGTAGAAATAATGTGTATATTTTTTTTTTCAAATGGGCAGAAAATCAAAAAATCTGAGACGAAATTGGACTTAGCAGTCATTCTGCAGAACTCCCTAAAGGTTAACTTGCAGGTAGAGTCAGTGGTGAGGAAGGCAAATCCAATGTTAGCATTCAATTCAAGAGCAGGGATGTGATGCTGAGGCTTTATAAGGCACTGGTGAAGCCTCACCTTGAGTATTGTGAACGGTTCTGGGCTCCTTATCTAATAAAAGATGTGCTGGCATTGCAGAAGGTTCATTTCATAAGGATGATACCGGGAATGAAAGGGTTATCATACGAGGAACGTTTGATAGCTCTGTGTCTGTACTCACTGGAATTTAGAAAGATGAGGGGGGATCTCATTGAAACCTTTCGAATGTTGAAAGTCCTAGACAGAGTAGATGTGGAAAGGATGTTTCCCATGGTGGTGGAGTTTAGGACAAGAGGGCACAGCCTCAAGATAGAGGGGGGTTTTATTTAAAGCATGCGGAGAAATTTGTGCCAGCAGCTGGTGAATTTGTGGAACTTGTTGTGTGTATTTAAGGCAGAGCTTGATAGGTTCTAGATTGGACACAGTATCAAAGGTTACGGGGAGGAGGCCAGGGAGTGGGGCTGAGGTGGAAAAATAAGGATCAGCCATGATTGAATGGCGGAGCAGACTCGATGGGCAAATGGCCTAGTTCTGCTCCTATGTCTTATGGTGATCAGACCACTACATTGAAGCATTGTGAGAATGAGCTCGGACACACCAACAAGCATTGACATGGGTCAAGATTTCATCTCGGGAGAAGCACACACAGCATAACCGGCCTGGCAAAGCTCCCTCACACACATACACAGGAAGGACTGGCAGATTGTAGTCAGAGCCTCAGCAATATACGTTGTTATTTCCCTCAGTAACCTGGAAACCAATCTCTTCAGAGACAGTCATTTATTCATTTAAACAACTCAATCATGTGTGACACATTGTCAACACACACCAGACATGTGATGACACACTGTAACATACAAATTCTTCAATGTGCACACTCTCCTTCAATGTGTATACACACCACATGGATATTTACCAGAATCAACACACACACACACACACACACACACACACACACACACACACACACACACACACACACACACACACACACACACACACACACACACACACACACACACACACGGATATACTATCAGAGTGTGACACACGGCGGCAGAAAAAGGCACAAATTCCCATTTAGGATTGACATCTGCCGTCCTTACCCAGTCTGTCTCTTTTGTGGCACTGAGCTGCCCTCTGACGTGACGTCACATCAACACTTCACAGACAGACTCCGGGGTGAGATTCCTCAGGAGGATGATCTGGGAGGGTTTGACGGATGTTGAACTCACGGCCCGCTTCATCAATCTGCAAGACTAAGATGTATTCTTGAGCATGGCCCATTTGTGTGTGTTTGCCCCCCCCCCCATCCCTCTAACCATTTCCCATCTGTGTACCTGCCCAAATTTATTTTAAAATATTTTATTTTTACCTGTTTCTACAGCGTCTGAGGGCAAATTCCATTTACCAACCTCCCTCTCTATGAGAATGTTACCCGATAGACCACTGAGAAAAAATTCCCATCTCACTTTCAATCTGAGGCCTCTGGTTCTGTACTCCCCATTTCTTGGAAAAAGAAACATTATTTAAGCTCCTTATCAATTATTTACCTCAATAAGGGGTCATACCTGAACATCCTACACTACAGCTGAATAGCCCAAGCTTATCCACTCTCTGCTTTTAACCCAAGCCCCCAGTCCTGGTAACATCCTCCTGAAGCCTCCTGTCCAGTGTAATGACATCCTCCCCATATTCGGGAACCGGAAATGCAGACAATGCTCCAAGTGTGGTCTATCATTGACATCAAAGGCCTTGCTGAATTTCATGTGGACAGTGTGGAATAGGCTGATGAATACACGACTGAAGCTGTTTATTAGATTGGGACAAGAAGGGTGGCGTGGGAGCTAAATCCTGAAGGAAGGCAGTTTTTTAAAAAACTTCGCATACAAGAACGGCGAGACTGTGCAGGACAGCGCGGAGAGTTTAAAAAGATGACCACCCTATACAGCGGGCAGCGGAGTGGGTGGCAGCAGAGTGTAGGGCTTTGGCTCAACGGGCTTAGGCAATAACGGGAAGAGGCGAGAGCGAGGCACCGACTCTTTTTCTCCCCTTGGCAAATCGGCCCGGACGGACGGGGTAACAGCAGGGCACATTAGCTAACGGTTTAAAAAGTTTGTGTGTTTGGTGAAGTAAGTGGGTGAGTAGGCCTATCTTTCTTTGTTTCATTCCTGTAGAATTTGGTAGCATGTCTGCAGGGTTAGTGCTTTGTTCAGGGTGTCAGATGTGGGAATCCTGGGAGACCGCCAGCTTCCCTGATAGCCACATCTGCACCAGGTGCACCAAGATGCAGCTCCTCGGAGACCGTGTTAGGGATCTGGAGCTGCAGCTTGATGACCTACTGCTTATTAGAGAAAATGAAGAGGTGATAGACAGGAGCTACAGGGAGGTAGTCATCCCTAGGCTACAGGGGTCAGAAAACTGGGTGACTGTCAGGAGAGGGAAGGGAAATGCCCGGATAGTGGAGAGCACCCCTGTGGCTGCCCCCCCAGCAACAAGTATATCGTTTCGGATGCTGTTGAGGGGGATGACCTGACAGGGGACGGCCACGGTGACCGGGTCTCTGGCACTGAGCCTGGCGCTGTTGTGCAGGAGGGAAGGAGGGAGAAGAGGAATGCGGTAGTCAGAGGGGATTCCGTAGTCAGGGGAACAGACAGGAGAATCTGTGAGCCTGGTAGAGATACCCGCATGGTGTGCTGCCTCCCAGGTGCCAGGGTATGGGATGTCTCGGATCGGGTCCAGAATATCCTGAAGGGAGAGGGCGAGCAGCCAGCTGTCTTGGTACATGTTGGTACCAATGACATAGAGAGGAAAAGGAAGGAGGTCCTGAAGAGAGATTTCCGGGAGTTAGGAAGGAAGCTGAGAAGCAGGACCTCCAGGGTAGTAATCTCAGGATTGCTACCTGTGCCACGTGCTAGCGAGGGCAAAAATAGTAGGATCAGGCTGATGAATGCGTGGCTGAGAGACTGGTGCAGGGCGCAAGGCTTCAGATTCTTGGATCATTGGGATCTCTTCTGGGGGAAGTATTACCTGTTCAAAAAGGACGGGTTACACCTGAACCATAGCGGGAATGTTTAATAGAGCTGTTAGGGAGGGTTTAAACTAATTTGGCAGGGGGATGGTAAACCGGAATGGTAAAGTGTAAGAGGGGGAAAACAGAAATAAATCTAAGATAGTGAGTAGGAAAGATGTCAGGAAGGACAGGCAGGTGATGGGGCAAATTTGCAGCCATTGGGATGAGTTGCAGTGCAATCAAAACAAAAAGTACCAAATACTGGACTTCAGGTGTTATACTTAAATACACACAGCATAAGGAATAAGGTGGATGATCTTGTCGTACAGCTACAGATTGGCAGGTATAATTTTGTGGCCATCACTGAGACGTGGCTAAAGGATGCATGTCTCTGAGAGCTGAACGTCCAAGGATACACGGTGTATCGGAAGGATAGGCAGGTAGGCAGAGGGGGTGGCGTGGCTTTATTGGCAAGAAATGATATTAAATCATTAGAAAGAGGTGACATAGTATCGGAAGGTGCAGAATCTTTCTGGGTTGAGCTAAGAAATCGCAGGGGTAAAAGGACCCTGATGGCAGTTAGCTACAGGCCTCCTAACAGCTGCAGTGAGGTGGGCTACAAATTACAACAGGAAATAGAAAAGGCTTGCCAGAAGGGCAGTGTTATGATAATTGTGGGGCATTTTAACATGCGAGTGGATTGGGAAAATCAGGTCGACACTGGATCTCAAGACAGAGAATTTGTAGAATGTCTACGAGATGGCTTTTCAGAACAGCTTGTTGTTGAGCCCACTAGGGGATCAGAGGTACTGGAGTGGATATTGTGTAATGACCCAGAGGTGATTAGAGAGATTGAGGTGAAGGAACCGTTAGGAGACAGTGATCGTAACATGATTGAGTTCACTGTGAAATTTGAGAAAGAGAAGCCGAAATCCGATGTGTCGGTATTGCAGTGGAGTAAAGGAAATTACAGTGGCACGAGAGAGGAACTGGCCAAATTTGACTGGAAAGGGAGGACGGGAGAGCAGCAGTGGCTGGAGTTTATGCGAGAAGTGAGGAAGGTGCAAGACAGATATATTCCAAAAAAGAAGAAATTTTCAAATGGAAAAAGGATGCGACTGTGCCTGACAAGAGAAGAGAAAGCCAAAGTAAAAGCAAAGGAGAGGGCATTCAAGGAAGCAAAAATTAGTGGGAAGACAGAGGATTGGGAAGTTTATAAAAGTTTACAAAAGGAAAGTAAGAAGGCCATTAAGAGGGAAAAGATGAACTATAAAAGGAAGCTAGCAAATAATATCAGAGAAGATGCTAAAAGTTTTTTCAAGTATATAAAGAATAATAAACGGGTGAGAGTGGATATAGGACCGATAGAAAATGATGCTGGAGAAATTGTAATGGGAGATAAGGAGATGACTGAGGAACTGAACGAGTATTTGCATCACTCCTCACTGAGGAAGATATCAGCAGTATACCGGGCACTCAAGGGTGTCAGGGAAGAGAAGTGTGCACAGTCACAATTATGACTGAGAAAGTACTCAAGAAGCTGTATAGTCTAAGGGTAGAGAAATCTCCAGGACCAGATGGAAGGCACCCTTGTGTTTTGAAGGAAGTAGCTGTGGAGATCGCGGAGGCATTAGCAATGATCTTTCAAAAGTCAATAGATTCTGGCATTGTTCCGGAGGAGTGGAAGATTGCAAATGCCATCTAGGTATTTAAGAAGGGGGCAAAGAAGCCAAAAGTGAATTATAGACCTGTTAGCTTGAGAAATGGTTGGGAAGTTTCTGGAGTCAATTGTCAAGGATGAGGTAACGGAGTACCTGGAGGCATATGACAAGATAGGCCAAAGTCAGCATGGTTTCCTTAAAAGAAAATCCTGCCTGACAAACCCATTGAAAGTTTTTGAGGTAATTACAAGCAGGCTAAACAAGAGAGATGTAGTGGATGTTGTGTATTTGGATTTTCAGAAGGCCTTTGACAAGGTGCCACACATGAGGCTGCTAAACAAGATAAGAGCCCATGGAGTTATGGGAAAGTTACATACGTCGATAGAGCATTGGCTGATTGGCAGGAAACAGAGAGTGGGAATAAAGGATCCCACTCTGCTTGTCTGCCAGTTACCAGTGGTGTTCCACAGGGGTCCGTGTTGGGGCCGCTTCTTTTTACGTTGTATATCAACGATTTGGATTATGGAATAGATGGCTTTGTGGCTAAGTTTGCTGATGATACAAAGATAGGTGGAAGGGACGGTAGTGCTGAGGAAACTGAGAGTCTGCAGAGAGACTTGGATAGATTAGGAGAATGGTCAAAGAAGTGGCAGATTAAATACAATGTTGAAAAGTGTATGGTCATGCACGTTGGTAGAAGAAATAAACGGGCAGACTATTATTTAAATGGAGAGAGAATTCAAAGTTCTGAGATGCAATGGGACTTGGGGGTGCTCGTGCAGGATACCCTTAAGGTTAACCTCCAGGTTGAGTCGGTGGTGAAGAAGGCGAATGCAATGTTGGCATTCATTTCTAGAGGAATAGAGTATAGGTGCAGGAATGTGATGTTGAGCGTCTATAAGGAACTGGTAAGATCTCACTTGGAATACTGTGTGCAGTTTTGGGCTCCTTATTTAAGAAATGATGTTCTGACATTGGAGAGGGTTCAGAGAAGATTGACTAGAATGATTCCGGGAATGAGAGGGCTAACATATGAGAAACATTTGACCGCTCTTGGACTGTACTCCGTGGAGTTTAGAAGAATAAGGGGGAACCTCACAGAAGCATTTCGAATGTTAAAAGGCATGGACAGAGTGGATGTGGAAAAGTTGTTTCCCATGGTGGGGGAGTCTAGTACAAGAGAGCATGACTTAAGGATTGAAGGGCGCCCATTCAGAACGGAGATGCGAAGAAATTTTTTTAGCCAGAGGGTGGTGAATCTGTGAATTTCTTGCGGCAGTGGAAGCCAAGTCATTGGGTGTATTTAAGACAGAGATTGATAGGTATGTGAGTAGCCAGGGCATCAAAGGTTATGGTGAGAAGGTGGGGGAGTGGGACTAAATGGGAGAATGGATCAGCTCATGATAAAATGGCGGAGCAGACTCGATGGGCCGAACGGCCGGCTTCTGCTGCTTTGTCTTATGGTCTTATTTGAATGCACCAGTATACATAATAAGGATCTTGTAGCACAGGTAGAGTTTGACAGGTACAAACTTAGGCAGGTATGACTTTGGTCGAAGGAATAAAGGCATAGACAATTCTGTAAACAGGGCGAAAACTCAAAAATCAGAGGTGCAAAGGGACATGGGTGTCCTTGTGCAGGATTCCCTGAAGGTTAACTTGCAGTTTGTGTCAGTGGTAAGATTGGCAAACTCAATGTTTGCTTTCATTTCGAGAGGATTAGAGTACAAGAGCAAGGATGTAATCCTGAGGTTTTAATAAGGCATTGGTCAGACCACACTTGGAGTATTGTGAGCAGTTTTGGTCCCTTCTATTGGAAAACATGTACTGGCATTGGAGGGGTTCTAGAAGATTCACAAGAATGATTCCGGGAATGAAAGAGCTAACATATGAGGAGTGTTTGATGGTTCTGGGCCTGTACTCACGCGAGTTTAGAAGAATGGCTGATTTATTATCCCTCTCAACCCTATTCTCCTGCCTCCTCCCCATAACTTTTGAGAATCTGACTAATCAAGAACTTTACTTATTAACTTCTGCTTTAAAAATCAAACAGGAGAAAATCTGCAGATGCTGATAATCCAAGCTACACAGGTCCTGATGAAGGGTCTCGCCAGATCTCTCTGACACCAGTCTGGAGAGAGTTGATGTAGGGAGGATGTGGGTGGGTCGAGAACGGTAAGCACAGCCTCCGACTATAGGGATGTCCATTTAGGACAGAGATGAGGAGGAATTCCTTCATCCACAGGATAGTGAATCTGCCACAGGCAGCTTGTGGAGGCCAAATAATTGAGTATATTTAAAGCAGAGTAACACACACAAATTGTTGGGGGAACAGCAGGCCGGGAAGTTTCTATGGAAAAGAGTAAACAGTCCACGGTTCAGACTGAAACACTTCAACAAGACCTGTGTTGCTTAAGTGTTCCTGCAAATTCATCCTCTGTCCTAATGAGGGGCTGCGGGGGATGGGGTTGTGGGAAAGGGGACAAAGTCATCCTCATCTGCCATCATTGCCCCCTCTAGCTTCTCATTACGTCTACACACACAGTTCACCCACAGGCTTTCCACCACTCCCCCTCCTGGTCCAATCTGCCATTCATCTCTCTCCTACTGGTTCCCATTATCACCTCCTTTACTGTCTCAAACCATCACACTGCCCCACTTCACACTCACAAATGAATGTGAACATTGTATGACGGGACTGTTCCTGTGCTGTACTGCTCTATGTTCTCTGTTCCCAGTTTCGGAGAATGAGAGGAGATCTCATGGAAACACAAAATTCTTTCAGGGGTCAACAGGCAGGAGTGAGGGAGGATGTTTCCCCTGTCTGAGGAGTCAAGGGCCAGGGGTCTCTCTGCTCTCCGTCCAGCGGAAAACCCTTGGGGAGACATTAGTTGTCCATCCGCTTTTGTCGAGTCAAAGGTTCGCGTCGGCCATCCGACCGCGCCTGAGATCCAGCGGCCTTTCCCCGGATC
Organism: Hemitrygon akajei; assembly: GCF_048418815.1. Taxonomy (NCBI): domain Eukaryota; kingdom Metazoa; phylum Chordata; class Chondrichthyes; order Myliobatiformes; family Dasyatidae; genus Hemitrygon; species Hemitrygon akajei. The sequence continues at coordinate 2,296,171 of NW_027331996.1, read as the reverse complement.
CCGGGGCCGCGCTGCCCGAGTCTCCCCCCGATCCCCGGGGCCGCGCTGCCCGAGTCTCACCCCCGATCCCCGGGGACTCTCTAATTCTCTGCTTTTCCACCCAGTCTTTGTCACCCTGGATGTGGAAACGGCGCATCCGTGTCTCAAGGTGTCTGAGGATCGGAAGAGTGTGAGATGGACCCGGACCCGGAGGAATCTCCCTGACACCGGGAAGAGATTCACATTCTGGGAATGTGTGCTGGGATCGGAGGGATTCACATCGGGGAGACATTACTGGGAGGTGGAGGTGACGGGGATTCGGTTCTGGTGTCTGGGAGTCGCCGCAGAGTCTGTGGAGAGGAAGGGACAGTTCAGACTGAGACCGGAGACCGGATTCTGGGTCATCGGGCGGTATGGTGACGTGTTACATCGGGATTGTGACGTGGATGGTGATCTCACCTCCCCCGAGTCCCGTCTCGCTGCCGGTCCCATCCCCGGGAGGGTGGGAGTTTATCTCAGTTACGAGTCCGGGACAGTTTCATTTTACAACGCGGAGACCAAGTCCCATCTCCACACCTTCACTGGGAATAAATTCACGGGGAAACTTTATCCTTTCTTCCGGACTGTGGGTGAAAACCAGTGGCTGAGAATCTGCTCCGGTTCCGCTCCGGGTCTGTAAACGGGTCGGGTCCCGGAACCGGCGTCAGGAGTAAAGTCCCTGTAAATATAAATGTGCGGAGAGTGCAGCTAAATACGTGGCTAAGGAGATGGTGCAGGAGGGAGGGCTTCATGTTTCTGGACAATTGGGCTTTGTTCTCGGGAAGGTGGGGACGGGACGGGACGGTTTGCCCCTGAACTGGAGGGGGACTAACATTCTGGCGGGTAGATTTGCCAGTGTTGCTCCGGGGGATTCAATCTAGATTTGCAGAGGGAGGGGAACCAGAGTGTTAGAGCAGATGGTGAGGTGGAGGAGGATAAGGAACATGAGAGGACTGCATGTATAGACGGAAATGGAAAAAAAAGCTTTATGCATGATATAAATATTCTCAGGTACATCTATTTCAATGCACAGATGAGTTTAGGGCGTGGGTTGACACGTGGGATAACGACATTACTGCTATTAGTGAGACTTGGTGGCAGGAGGGGCAGAACTGGAAGCTTAATGTTCCGGTAAAATTGGAGAAGGGCCAATTTTGTGGAAATGAAAAAGGATCTAGGAAGGGTGGATTGGGATAAGTTTTTTTTCCTGACAAGGATGTGTTCAGCAAATTCAAAGGCGAAATTTTGAGAGTGCAGAGTTTGCACGTTCCTGCCAGGATTAAAGGCAAAGTTAACAGGCATAGGGAACCTTGGTTTACAAGGGATATTGGCGATCTGGTTAAGAAAAAGGGAGAAGTGTATAGCAGGTATAGGCAACAAAGAACAAATGAAGTACTTGAAGAGTATAGAAAATGGAAGAAAATACTAAAGAAGGAAATCAGGAAGGAAAAAAGAAATGAGGTTGCTTTGGCAGATAATGTGAAGGTAAACCCAAAGGATTTCTACAAATATATTGAGAGTAAATGGATAGTAAGGGACAGAATTGTTTTCTAGAAGATCAGAGTGTGAAGCCTCACGAGATGGGGGAGATCTTAAATAGTTTTCTTTGCATCGGTATTTACTCAGGAAACTGGCATAGTGTATATGGAAGGAAGGGAAACAAGCAGTAGTGTCATGGAACATTTGTAGATTAAAGAGGATGAGGTGCTTGCTGCCTTACAGCGAATAAAGGTAGATAAATCCCCCGGGCTTGACTTGATATTTTCTCGGACGTTGAGAGAGACTAGTGTAGAAATTGCAGGGGCCCTGACAAAAATATTTAAAATGTCCTCAGCCACGGGTGCAGTGCCGGAGGATTGGAGGGTAGTTCATGTTATTCCGTTGTTTAAAAAAGGCTCCAATAGTAAACCAGGTAACTACAGGCCAGAGAGCCTGACATCAGTAGTAGGTAAATTATTGGAAGGTGTTCTGAGAGATCGGATATACAAGTATTTGGACAGCCAAGGGCTGATTAAGGATAGTAACTATGGCTTTGTGCGTGGTAGATCGTGTTTAACAAATCTTGTAGAGTTTTTCGAGGAGGTGACCAACTAAGTAGGTGAAGGAAAGGCTGTGGATGTTGTCTACATGAACCTTAGTAAGGCCTTTGACAAGGTCCCACATGGGAGGTTAGTTCAGAAGGTTCAGACATGAGGTGTCCATGGAGAGGTTGTAAACTGGATTCGAAATTGGCTGTGTGGGAGAAGACAGAGAGTGGTAGTGGATGATTGCTTTTCAGACTGGAGGCCTGTGACTAGTGGTGTGCCTCAGGGATCTGTGCTGGGACTATTGTTGTTTGTAGTCTATATCAATGTGGTCAATTGGATCAGCAATTTTGCTGATGACACCAAGATAGGAGGCGTTGTGGACAGCGAGGAAGGCTTTCAAAGCTTGCCGAGAGATCTGGGCCAACTGGAAAAATGGGCCAGAAAATGACAGATGGAATTTAATGCAGACAAGCGTGAGGTGTTGCATTTTGGAAGGACAAACCAAGGTAGGACATACACAGTAAATGGTAGGGCACTGAGGAGTGCGGAGAAACAAAGGGATCTGGGAGTTCAGGTACATTATTCCCTGAAAGTGGCGTCACAGGTAGACAGGGTTGTAAAGAAGGCCTTTGGCATCCTGGCATTCATAAATCAAAGTACTGAGTACAGGAGTTGGGATGTTATGCTGAGGTTGTATAAGGCATTGGTGAGGTCAAATTTGGAGTATTATTTGCAGTTCTGGTCACCTAACTATAGGAAGGATATCAGTAAGATTGAAAGAGTTCAGAGAAGATTTACTAGGATGTTGCCGGATCTTCAGGAGTTGAGTTACAGGGAAAGACTGAACAGGTTAGGACTTTATTCCTTGGAGCATAGAAGACCGAGGGGGGATTTGATAGAGGTTTACAAAATTATGAGGGGTATAGACAGTAAATGTGAGTAGGTTCTTTCCACTTAGATTAGGAAAGATAAAAACGGGAGGACATGGCTTTAGGGTGAAAGGGGAAAGGTTTAGGGGGAACATGAGGAGGAACTTCTTCACTCAGAGAGTGGTGGGAGTGTGGAAGGAGCTGCCATCTGACGTGGTAAATGCGGGCTCACTCTTAAGTTTTAAGAATAAATTGGATAGATGCATGGATGGGAGAGGTCTGGAGGGTTACGGACTGGGTGCAGGTCAATGGGACGAGCGGAGTAAAGTTTCCGCACAGACTAGAAGTGCCAAATGGCCTGTTTTCTGTGCTGTAGTGTTCTATGGTTCTATGGAGTGAAATAAACACAAGATGAGAATTATCGATCCATCAATTTTAACTTGTTCACCGCATCCGTCAACCGAACAGAAACACCGGGGATTCAGCAGCAGCTGCGGGAGGCGGGTCCTGAGCTCCCCCGGGTCCTAAAGTCCACCCGTAATGAGACAGGTTAATTGGGACAAGTGGGGGCGGTGCTGACCGGAAAAGACAGTGAAGATTGTTCATTAAGTTCATCTGCCATTTCTTTGTCCCCCATTACTACTTCACCAGCATCATTTTCCAGTGGTCCAGTATCAACTCTCATCTCCCTTTCACTGTTCATGTAACTGAAAACTAAACTTTTAGTATCCTGATTTATATTATTGGCCAGTTTGCCCTCATATTTCATCTATATCCACAGCTTAACATTTAACAGCTTTTGGTGCTAAACAGTCAACCCCATCATTTCCCTCAACAGTGTGATGTGCAGAACCCATAATGTGCAGACATAAAAATCAAACTTTATACATGAAATACCGTTTGACCTGTTTAAGACTCATCAAAACCGAAATGTATTTTGAGCAAATTATAAGGAGCAATTTCCTCCACCCACTGTAAGCCTAAACTGTTTGCAAAGAATTCTGCTTTCTATGCTGATAAATGACTATAAGTCATTTCTTTATCATTACCTGCAATTCAGGCACACAAAAACAGCCACACCAACATCCCCAGTTAACTTATCTTTTGATTCATCTGTAAAAATGGTTACTGTATGATATTAACTTTCATTAATATACTGATGAACCAATAGACTGTCAGGCAGAACTGAATCCGATCGTGTAACCTAAAATCAACTGAAGTCATTGGAAAAAACAAGGTGGGGTTACAGAGAAAGCTACAGTGGGACATATTGTATCATCGAATACACCCATATTCCCAGCGTGATAAGAACCCAGCCACCCAAAACAAAAAACACTCTTGTGATGTCCCCAACCGTCCTCCAGCACACCTTTAACAGGATGATCATTTCCTTGCCCCCGCAAATTAATCCAGTATGTTGACATCAACTTGAACCTCTGTTACTTTGAGGGCAATTGTCCCATTGCAATCAGTAAAGCCAAAACAGGAGACAACATTACTGCACTAGAAAACAATCTTAAAGTCTGTAATTGTATCACATACAAACATTTTTAATTTGAAGATGAAGCTGATCCATAAGCCAAACAGACATAATCAAGAACAGATCAAATTAAACAAATATAATTGGTCAACAAAGATTTTCATGTTGCACCCAAGAATACCCACATAGATGTCTGAGGAGATTTAAAGCTCCTTTACATTTATCAATTATTTTACTGATAGGTGCTTCCACGTCAGCTTATTATCCATCCACATACTGAGAAATCTTACCACTGACACTTCCTCAAGTCATTAATCATATAATTTAAAATCTAGTGCAAGTCTATTGCTGCTGTTTGTAAACCACGTAATGTGTTTTAACGACGGAAAGCTTAAAATCCTCATCAATCTGCCCTGTCTGACCTATTAATTGTAAATTGCAATTAATACCTCTAATCTATAAAGCAACGTCATCTGTATATTGTGATTTACCCAGGGTATCCCATTTTCCTATCTCAGAGAAAATATCATCAATCATAATATTAAATAATGAAGGGCTACAAATACTGCCTTGTGGGATGCCATTCTCTATCTCATAGAAACACAAACATAACATGCCGACCCGTACTTGCACAATCCGTCCAAATAAAAAAAAACTCAGAAAAATTATACAATCTCCCCTCACTCCTAATTTCCATAATTTAATCAAAAGTCTTCCCTTCCATATCATTTCCCTTTTCAGTGTCAAGAAATACTGCTATTACAACATCTTCATTTAATTCTGTTTTCCGAATGTCATCTTCCAAACCTAAAACTGAATCTAATGTCATTTTACCCTTCCAAAATCCACTCTAATAAAAGACTTTATTACCACTCTTTCCAAAATATACCTAAAGCGCTTGATTACCATACATTCCATAAGTTTACATAAATGAGACATTCACAATATAGGCCCTTAACTAGAAGGATCAAATGGGGATCTGCCAGGTTTTAGAATAGGCACGACTATTTCCATTTTCCATGAGGAAAGTAGATGCACAATTCAAATATTTAATATTTTCACAAAAGAAAATTATATACAATTACAATTTCAAATATTACTCTTTCCTGGGGACACCTGACCTGCATTATTAATTGACTTCTTAAATTCAACAAATAAATCTTTCCATCAGTGATACTATCATTGCTACAGCTGACTTCCAGCACATCAGGGTATTCACTGAAAAACATATCCCTACATTGTTTAACTTCTTCACTTAAATTATCCTGATTATGAATCTCGGCAAATGACCCAGCCAGTAACACAACCTTCCCTGTTTCAGTAGCAATCATTTTGCCCTCATTAATCAACACTGGAAATATTATGATCCCCACAAATCCCCCCATTTTCTAAATCATATCCCGAACAATTCCAAGTTTGATATCCAGTCCAATATTATCTCCATATAACCTCCAGTAAATCACCTACTTCCTCACCACGGCCTTTGCCCTTTTATTGTTAATAATGTAACTCGGAGACTGATGCACCATCACATAAAAACTCACATTTCTCCCAATTTGCTTCCTGTCCCGTTATAAATCCAAATCCAAACTCATTAAGACAGGAAGGCTGACTGACGTTCACATAAACTAATCACCTTCTGAGTTCCCATTTGAGCGACAGGCACTGTAGCCAGTGACAGCAGGGGTCAGTGTTAAGTCTGAGCGATGAAAGGTTGGAGGAAATCAGCCCATGATCAGCCCCTCCTCTTCCGCTCCATTGCCATGGCGGAGATCAGCGATTCGCTTCTGTCGGTGTCGCCGGCCTCGGCGCCCACAAGCACGGGTGTGATTCCCCTTCGCGCCTCGGTGGGTCTGTTTCGGTGACGTCTGTGGTGGCTGACGAAACATGTTTTGACAGGGAGCGAGCGAGGAACAATGACTACAACTCCCAGAAGGCCCCACTGATGACGTTGTGGTGTTGTTCAGGGGTAACGTATAAAAGCAAAATGGAGGAAAATGTTATGCATTACGTTTTCTGCACTGTCGTGCCTTCAATGAAAAATTTAATTAAAAGCGAGATTTCAGCGAGAAATAGATAGAACATAGAACAATACAACACAGTACAGGCCCTTCGGCCCACAATGTTATGCCGACCCTTAAACTCTGCCTACCTAAATTTAAATTCCTCCATATACCTGTCTAGTAGTCTCTTAAACTTCACCAGTGTATCTGCCTCCACCACTGACTCGGGCAGTGCATTCCACGCACCAACCACTCCCTGAGTATAAAATCTTCCTCTAATATCCCACTTGAACTTCTCTCCCCTTACCTTAAAGCCATGTCCTTTTGTATTGAGCAGTGGTGCCCTGGGGAAGAGGCGCTGGCTGTCCACTCTGTCTATTCCCCTTAATATCAACTGTACCTCTATCATTTCCCCTCTCATCCTCCTTCCCTCCAGAGAGTAAAGCCCTAGCTCCCTTAATCTCTGATCATAATCCATACTCTCTAAACCAGGCAGCATTCTGGTAAATCTCCTCTGTACCCTTTCCAATGCTTCCACATCCTTCTTATGGTGAGGTGACCAGAACTGGACAGAGTACTCCAAGTGTGGCCCAAGCAGAGTTTTATAGAGCTGCATCATTACATCGCGACTCTTAAACTCTATCCCTCGACTTATGAAAGCTAACACCCCATAAGCTTTCTTAACTACTCTGTCTACCTGTGAGGCAACTTACAGGGATCTGTGGACTTCTCCAGGTTGAACTCTATCTGCCACTTTTCAGCCTACTCCTGCATCCTATCAATGTCTCTCTGCAATCTTCGACAATCCTCTGCAATATCCACAACACCACCAACCTTTGTGTCTTCTGCAAACTTGCCAACCCATCCTTCTACCCCCACGTCCAGGTCGTTAATAAAAATCACGATAAGTTGGGGTCCCAGAACTGATCCTTGTGGGACACCACTAGTCACAACCCTCCAATCCGAATGTACTCCCTCCACCACAACTCTCTGCTTTCTGCAGGCAAGCCAATTCTGAATCCACCTGGTCAAACATCCCTGGATCCCATGCCTTCTGACTTTCAGAATAAGCCTCCGTGTGGAATCTTATCAAATGCATTACTAAAATCCATGTAGATCACATCCACTGCATTACCCTCATCTATATGCATGGTCACCTCTTAAAAGAACTCCATCAGGCTTGTTAGACACGATCTGCCCTTCAGAAAGCCATGCTGACTGTCACTGATCAGACCATGATTGTCTAAATGCCAATAGAGCTTATCTTTGTGAATCTTTTCCAACAGCTTTGCCACCACAGATGAAAGGCTCAATGGTCTATAATTATCCGGACTAAACCTACTACCCTTTTTGAACAAGGGAACAACATTCGCTTCCCTCCAGTCCTCCGGGACCATTCCCGTGGACAATGAGGACATAATGATCCCAGCCAGAGGCTCAGCAATCTATTTCCTCGCCTCGGATGCAGAACTGGGAAGTGGCAGATGGAGTTCGACGCAAATGGAGTTCAACACATATGCAGAGAATTATTTCTGCAGGTCAAATTTGAACACAGAATATAATATTAATGGTAAGACTCTTGGCAGTGTGGAGGGTCAGAGAGATCTTGGGATCCATGTCCATATGACATTCAAAGCTGCTGTGGAAGTTGACAGTGTTGTTAGGAAGGCGTCTGGTGTGATGGCCTTCATCAACCGTGGGATTGAGTTCAAGAGCTGTGAGGTGATGTTGAAGCTATATTTCTCCTAACCTGTACATAAGTAATTGTAATAAGATGATGAGAGGCTTTGACCATGTGGATAGCCAGAGGCATTTTCCCAGGCTTGAAGTGACTAACACGAGGGGACGTAGTTTTAAGCTGCTTGGAAGTCGGTACTGAGGGAATGTCAGGGGTTAGTTTCTTACACAGAGAGTGGTGGGTGCATGGAATGTACTGCCGGCAGCGATGGTGGAGGTGGATACAATAGGATATTTTAAGAGACTCTTAGATAGGTTCATGGAGCTTAGAAACATAGAGGGAGATATGATCAGGAGATCCTAGGCAGTCTCTAGAGTAGGTTACATGGTCGGTACAACATTGTGGGCTAAAGAGCCTGTAATGTGCTGTAGATTTCTGTGTTCTGTGTCAAAGACAGGCAGAGGGATTAGCTTAAATGGACAGGAGGACAGCATGGAAAGGTTGGGCCGAAGGGCCTGTGTTAGTGCCGTAAGGGAGGGTTTAGGTCCCAAACATCGACTCTATTCCCCTCAACAGATGCTGCCTGACTTGACAACGTTCTTGAAAAGTTACATTCAGTTCCGCTTTGCATTCTGTACAAAGGTTGTTTTGCGCTGGAAGAGTGCAGAGGTGATTCATCATGATTGAGGGGCCTTGTGTTCATAAGGCTTAGGAACAGAATTAGGCCATTCAGCCCATTGAGTCAGCCACCTTTTCATCATGGCTGATCCCAGATCGCACTCAATTCCAGATATCTGACCTTCTGCCATATCCTTTAATGCCCTGACCGATCAGGAAACGATCAACTTCCGCCTTGAATATACCCACACACTCGGCCTCTACCGGATCTGTGGCAGAGCCTTCTACAGATCCAATACACCTCGGCTAATAAAAAAAATAAGCTGCTTACCTCTGTTTGAAAAGGTGGCCCCTCAGCTTTGTGGCTGTTTCCCACCACAGAAAATACCTTCTCCACATCCACCTTATCCAGTCCCTTCAACATTCGGTAGGTTTCAATGAGATGCCCCGCATTTTTCTGAGTTCCAGTGAGCACAGGGTCAAAGCTGCCAAATGCTCTTCATATTTTAACCCCTTCATTCCCAAAATCATTTTTCTGATCTTCCTCTGGACTCTCTCCAATGACAACACATCCTGTCTGAGATGTGGGGCCCAACACTGTTGACAATACTCCAAGTGTGGCCTGACTAGTGTCTTATAAAGCCTCAGCATTATCTCTTTGCTGTTATATTCATGGGGTGAGATTGGACTGTGATGATCTACAGGGGGATCTTGGAATCCGAGTTCATAACTCCCAGATAGTGGTTCCATTGTCAGACAGTTATGTTACAGTTGTATAAATCTCTAGTTTAACCACATCTGGAGAATTGCATTCGAATACAGGAATAATGCGGAGGTTTTGGATGGTGAGTGGAAGAGGCTTAACAGGATGCTGCCTGGATAAAGTGAGACCGGACAATCTCGGGTAATTTTCTCCCGAGTGGCAGAGGCTGAGGGAGGTCTGACAGACGTTTACAGGAATGTGAGAGACACAGACAGAGTAGACAGCCGGGATTTTTTCTGTAAGGAGGAAATGTCCAATGCCAGTGGGCATGCACATCAGGAGAAAGGGGGAACACATCCTCATTGGACCTTTTTGCACTATTGAAGTATTTTGTAATTTAGTGTAATTTTGTCTTTTCTCTGCATAGCTGCTGTTGGAAAAAAAACAATTAGAAAAAACAATGTTGTTAAAAACCTGACTCAGGATGTTTAAAGGAGATTTGCGTTTCAAGTTTTGTTTTTCATTCCCATCGTGGTGGGTGTCTGGAGTGAATATCGGGTGGTGGTGGAGGCAGATGTGATAGAGGCTATTAGATACCACGTGAATGTGTGGAGAATTGAGGGATGTGTTCCTTGTGTAGTCAGAAGGGATTGGTTTAGTAAGGCATGAAGTGACCAGTTCAATTGGTTCAGAACAACACAGTGAGCAGAAGGGCCTGTTCAAGGACAAGTACAGCAAGCAGAGCAGGAAAACTGGTTGAAGTGATCCCACTCAGAGAACAGACTGTGACGTCAGTGGATATATGCCGGCATCACAGTTCTCTCACCAAAGATACCTCACTGCTGGATAAAATGATGTTTGTGATGTTTATAACCGATGTGGTGAATTGTACTGATCAGACATCTCATCCTACTGAGGAAATTAAAATTATTGTGAAAACTGCAGAAAGGTATCTTGGTGTAACTGGTGTTTTGTGGGAAGCTTTAAATGAAGTTTTGTTGGCTGGGGTATCTGTATCGCAGTCTACTTGTGAACATACATAATAGTATTACAATATATCACGGAAATGCAACAAATCTGATTTATAATGGTCAAGACTTTAAGAAGTTTATTTCTGACTTTTAGATTCTTCCGATGTTATATCCGTTCAGGAAACCTGCAAATTTTAAGTTTTTATTCCTGTGCAGGAATATATTGTCGTTTGGCTTGACAGGTTAGTTGGTAGAGGGGTGGTGTTACCAGTTTTATAAGGAAAGGGGCAGGGTATAGAGTTGTGAATGGCAATAAAATGTATGACACACTTGTAGTAGAAATTCTTGATTCAACAGGTATGTATGTAGCTTCTTGTGTGAAATATTAACTTTTTGAATCGTATTTGGAGGTTTGGCCACCCACTTTCCTCATGGAAAATGGTTGTTGTAATAGTGTCCATTCTAAAACCTGCAGCTCCCCGTCTGATCCTCCTTGTTATAGGCCAATATCATTAACCTGTGGAATGTGTTGTAATTGAGAGTTTGCATTATATTTTTGATAAAAGAGTTGATTTCACGTTTTATCAGACGGGAATTCGGAAAATTTTCGAATCAGTTTTGGGTTTGGAAGATCATATTAGGAAACACAGTTAAACAAAGATCAACACGTACAAACAAGCTGGAGGAACTCAGCAGGTCAGGCAGCGTCCGTGGAAACGAGCAGTCAACGTTTCGGGCCGAGACCCTGCATCCGGACTGAAGAAGGAGGGGGCAGGGGCCCTACAAAGAAGGTGGGTGAGGGTGGGGAGGAGAAGGCTGGTAGGCGCCAGGTGAAAAACCAATCAGAGGAAAGAGCGAGGGGTGGGGGAGGGTAAGAAGGGAGGGGATAGACAGGAAAGGTGAGGAAGGAATGTAAGGGTATGAAAAGGAATGTAAAGGCACTATGGGTAGTAGAAGAAGGCAGAATCATGAGAGAGGTGATAGGCAGCTGGAAGAGGAGGCAGAGTGAAAGTGGGATGGGGGAAGGGAGAGAGAGGTAATTACCGGAAGTTGGAAAATTCGATGTTCATACCAAGGGGCTGGAGACTACCCAGACGGTATATGAGGTGTTGCTCCTCCAACCTGAGTTTAGCCTCATCATGGCAGTAGAGGAGGCCATGTATGGATATATCCGAATGGGAATGTGAAGCAGTGTTGAAGTGGGTGGCAAACGGGAGATCCTGTCTGTTGTGGCGGACGGAGCGGAGGTTCTCGACGAAGCGATCCCCCAATCTGCGTCGGGTCTCGCCGATGTAGAGGAGGCCGCACTGAGAGCACCGGATGCAATAGATGACCCCGACAGACTCACAAGTGAAGTGTTGCCTCACCTGGAAGGAGGCCCTGGGGCCCTGAATGGTGGTAAGAGAGGAATTGTAGGGACAGGTGTAGCACTTACGCTTGCAGGGATAAGTACCCGGTGGGAGATCTGTGGGGAGGAACGTGTGGACCAGGCAGTCGCGGAGGGAACGATCACTGCGAAAAGCAGAGAGGCTTAGAGAGGGAAAGATGTGCTTAGTGGTGGGGTCCTGTTGAAGGTGGCGGAGGATAAATATGCTGGATCCGGAGGCTGGTGGGGTGGTAGGTGAGGACGAGGGGAACACGGTCCCTGTTATGGTGACGGGAGGATGGGGTGAGGGCCGGAATGCATCCGGTGCTCCCGGTGTGGCCATCCACACCGCAATGCCATTAGCCCAGGAGTCAGTGTAGATGTGGATTGGTCCGGTGGTGTTTTGGAAGGGGAGGGCTACTGCTGCCAGCTCGGCAAGTTGACTGGACCCCCCCCCTCCCTCTCTATGGTTAATTTTTGCCCGTGGCGGGATGAAGTGCTGCCGCTGTCCACAATGGTTTTCCCCTTTCCAGCGGCTGGAGCCGTCTGTGAACCAGGCGTGCAGTTTGTCGTCGGGATCGAGGGAATCGAAGGGTTGACCCCAACACGCTGAGGAGGGTTGTACCTTGGGGATGTCCGGGGCAGGGTTCTGGGACTGGGGGAAAGCCATGACTTGTTCATGGAGGCGGCTGACCCCTTCAGGACCGGGTTCAGCCCGCTCCGCAATGTAGCTTCCACTTGACAATGCAGGACGGCCCTCTTTGTGGGAGTAATCAGGGGACTTAACCCATCGCATTATGGGGAGGTGGGGGCGGAGGACGACAGGGTCGGGGCCTGTTTGGTGTTCTGTGTCGATGAACGCCAGGTAACAGGCTAGTAGCTGGCGCTCGAAGGGGCTGTAGCGCGCTATGCGGCGGGATTGCCTGGGAGGATGGTGTGCTGGGCACCTGTATCGACAAGTGCCATCCACCTCTGCGTGTTTCCCTTTCCCGAGTGTACTACGACAGGTATATGTGGCCTCAAGTCCCCCGGGCGGGAGAGGGCGAGAGAGCAAATGCGCTGGCCTTCATCCTATGGGGGGGGGGGGAGAAGGTCTGCCACCCCTGTAGTGAGGCGCCTTGATGGCTGAGGTGCGACATTTCCTGTCTCAGGAAATCTCTGAGTTCTGTCCTGAGGGCAGGCGAGGCAGTTTCAGGTAAGGGAGGTGCAGAGGGTGGGTTGGTGTGGGCATGGTCTGGCCGGGCGGTCTGGGGGCTGGGGGCGCCCTCTGCCTCGGATTTGTTGGCGGGACGGATGGTGGTCTTATTGTAGCTAGATTTGCCCCTGCAATGCTCCTTACACAGGGTATATAGGTTGGGGGTGGGGATGCCATCTATGCTGTCACGGTCCACCCCTGCACGCAGCAGGTCTGTGTACAGCTGACTGCGTGTAAAGCGGGAAGGGGTAGTGTTTGGAACCCTTGCTTCGGTCTTGCGGACCTGGGCGGATGCCCCGCTCTGCGTATATTCCAGTCCCTCCAGGAGGTTGATGACATCCCGTATGGTCCTGCCACTGGCTGGTGCTAGGTTTGGGCCCCCCTCGTCCCACAGCCGGAGCAGCCAAGCAGCCTCTCTGACCAGCGGAACATAAACAATGCGCTGCGGGCGCCACAAGCAGGAGTCCGCGATGTTACTACCCTGTGGGATCGGGTAGTGACCGCGGTGAGAGTCCGATACCCCACCCTTCTGGAGTGGGATCTCCACGGGTCGGGGCTGCAGTACAATACACGGGAAAACGGTGTGGGGGCGGAGTACAGGTACACATACAAGCAAGGGAAAAGTGACTGCAATAGTTGCCCCCTTGACTCTGGGCAAGCACGGCTCTTTGCTAAAGGGACAACAATAAACGCTCCCACAACCCTATTCAATGCACACCTTACCACGTGTCTCCAGCGCTGTTCTGCAGTCTTCAGCCTGGAGTGAAACGGGTGGCCCCTCGAGGATGACAAAAAGAGAGCGAGCCAAGCACATGGCCCATTTATAGGTCGGGGGCCAACGGCTTTGTGCTAGACAGGTTAATCCAATTAAGGTAGCCAATGGTTAAGTGAGCATTGATTAGTTGCGAGGGTGAAATGTTGACCGGCAGGTGGTGTGACCTCCGACCAGGTGAGGGCAGTGCTGTCAAGGGACAGGCACGGCTCTCTGGTTACACCCGGACACTGGGCAGAACACTTCTGGCCCGATTCATTCACTGTACACCACCACTGTCTTTCGTTATCTCTGGGAACCATCGGGAACAGGTACAATTTAACCTAATTTCCTCTTCTCAAATCCTTAAAGTTCTTGGGTACCCCCGATTAAGCCGCAATAATCCTTACATTGATTGGTCCACCGGGAAGATAGCCAGCTGGAGTCCGTTTTCTCACTCCACTTGTCTACAGTCGGCCCTTGTCCCTGTAAAAACCACCACGAACTCATCTGCCTTTGAAACCCACGACTTGTCCAGGGTTCCAGCAGAGTACCCGACCTGGCACAAGTGTTTAGTAAACAACGTGCCCTTTCCCTGCCTCCACACTGAACAGACGATTGTGCTATCGACTTTCTTTCCAGAGCTCCTCTACCCACTAGTTGGCTGTAGAACTTGTCCCGGCCATAGAAGGAAGCAATGGCGAGTTATATCAGTGAATCTCTCGCGGCGGACTTCATCCGACTCTCATCCTCCCCGGTGGGCGCAGGTTTTTTTTGCGTGGTTCTCTCCGTCCCTGAATCGACTACCGAGGCCTAAATCAAATAACCGTAAAGAACAAGTACCCACTGCCTCTTATAAATTCTGCGTTCGAACCACTTCACGGACCCACTATCTTCTCGAAGTTGGACCTACGAGGCGCCTACCATTCGGTCCGAATAAGGGAGGGGGACGAATGGAAGACGGCATGCAATAACCCGTTAGGCCACTTTGAGTACTTGGTCATGCCTTTTGGCCGCGCCAATGACCCGCAGTTTTCCAGCCTTGATGAACGTTGTACTGAGACTTTATAACCGCTTTGTGTTTGTCCACCTGGATGACATCCTGATCTTGTCCAGCAGTCCCCAGCAGCACGTTCACCATGTCCGTCAAGTCCTGCAGAGGCTGGGGGAGAATAAATTATTCGTAAAGGCAGAGAGATGCGATTTCCACGTTCCCTCGGTTAACTTCCAGGTTATATCTTCGACAACGGACAGGTGACAGCTGATCCCGAGAAGATCCTGGCTGTGGCGGAATGGCCCAAACCCACGGACCGCAAGCAGCTCCAACGGTTCCTAGGGTTTGAGAACTTCTATCGCCATTCATCAGAAACTACAGTCAGGTGGCGGCTCCCCTTACCCGACTTTCCTCAGCTGCCACACCTTTCCTCCGAGGAACTCCGAGGCGGACTCAGCAATGGAGGAACTGAAGAGGCGTTTCACGTCTGCTCCCGTTCTGATTCAAACGGACCTCTCCTGTCAATTCATTGTGAAGGTTAATGCCTCCGACTCCGGGGTGGGAGCGGTACTCTCCCAACGTTCGGGCCCTGATCAGAGACTACATTCCTGTGCCTTCATCTCTCGCCGACTGTCTCCCGCTGAACGAAATTACGACGTGGGGAACCGGGAGCTCCTGGCGGGCACATTGGCGTTGGAAGAATGGGGGCACTGGTTGGAGAGAGCAGAACACCTGTTCATCGTCTGACAGACCACAAGAACCTTGAATATATCCAAAAGCCTGAATTCCCGCCAGGCCCGTTGGGCATTATTTTTTGGCCGATTCAGGTTTACCCTTACCTATCGTCCGGGGTCCAAGAATGTGAAGCCCGCTGCTCTCTCCCGTCAAGACGTTTCCGTGGAGGACCTTCCCAACCCCGAGACCATCCTTCCATCATCCTGTGTAGTGGCTGCCCTCGCCTGGGAGATCGAGTCCAGAGTCACGGAGGCACAACGGACTCAACCTGACCCAGGCACCGGATCTCCCAATCGCCTCTTTGTACTCGACTCTGCTCGATCGCAGGTTCTCCGGTGGGGGCACACCTCGTTTCGCCTGCCATCCCGGGATCGGTCGAACTCTGACCCTCTTGAAGAGACATTTCTGATGACCCTCCATGGACGCTGACACCCGTTCCTGTGTCTCTGCATGTTCCGTCTGCGCCCGGGGAAAAGCCTCGGTCCAGGCCCTTATACAAGTTGCCGAAAGATCTAGGAAGACACACGCACGGCCCTGCTTCGCTCAGCCAACCGTAACCGAAAAATTGCCGACCGCCATCGTACTCCTGCTCCTGAGTATCGACATGGGCAGATGGTGTGGCTCTCGGCTAGAGACATTCCTCTCAAGAACGAGCCCAAGAAGCTCGCTCCCCGCTTCCCGGGACCCTTCGAGTTTGAGAGCATTATCAATCCCACGGCAATCCGGCTCAAACTGCCTACGTCAATGCAGATCCATCCTACAGTTCACGTCTCCCAGTTAAAACCGGTTTCTGTCAGCCCCTTGTGCCCTCCGACGGAACCCCCTCAACCTCCCCACCAACACCCCCCCCGGATCATGGACGACCATCCGGCGTACACCTTCCGGCGGTTATTGGATGTTCGCCGTAGATGCAGGGTCTCCAGTACCTGGTCGACTGGGAGGGGTACGGCCCGGAAGAACGTTCCTGGATTCCCCTCTCCTTCATCCTGGACCCTTCTCTCATCTCGGATCCCAATTGGGACCATGCAAACGAGCCTGGGGGGGGGGTCTCCTGGAGCCACCCGTTGAGGGAGGGGTACTGTCATGTTTCCGTTTGGTTATTCACCTTTACCGCTCCTTTATCCCTGATTTGTACCCTGACTTCAGTCATTAGATTTCCAATCGCTGATAGTTTACTTAATTACAGTACACCTGGTTTTCATCAGCAACTGTGAAATAAGTACGATGGCGTCACTATCACAGGTTGCCAGTTTGTTGGTCTATTCTCGTGTGAGACTTCATTCCCTTGTCTGATTAGAACCGTTAGTTTTATGTTCCGCTCCAGTTTCAAGATAGTCCCTGTAAATCTCGTCTCCTTGTCAAAATTTCTCCGATTTGCAGTTCTACGTTCACGTCTGCGCCAGCATCCCCAACTCAGTCGACCTGCCGGTGTCCCGCACTTGGGTTCTCGTCAGTCGCCCCATGCAACAGTGAGTTGTACTGATCAAACACCTCGGCCTACTGAGGAAATTAAAATTATTGTGAGAGATGCAGTAATATATCTTGGTGTAACTGGTGTTACCAGTTTTATAAGGAAAAGGGCAGCGTATAGAGTTGTGAATGTGAGTTAAACGTATGTGGCATTTGTAGTAGAAATATATCATTCAACAGGTGGGGTATTAAAGTGGTTCATTTTTACAACTTGTGGAAAATGACTTGTATTGCCTATTCTAAATTCGGAGCTACTCGTCTGATCCTTCCAGTTATGGACCAATATGGTTAACCTCTCATTTATGTAAACTTATGGACGTATAGTACTGAAACGGTTGAATTATATTTTTGAAGAGGGAGGCAATTTATCATTTTATCAGAGTGTATTGTGGAAGGGGAGAATGACATTGGATTCAGTTTTGTATTTGGAATACGATATTAGGAAAGCACAGTTAAAATAAGTTGTTGCAATGACAGAACTTTTGACATTGAAAAGGCATGTAATATTTATGGAAGGAAGGACTTTTGGAAATTAGGAGAGGGGAAATTGCAGCATTATTTTCTGTTTTTGTTTGTCATTTGGAAGGTCCCTGCAAGTAAGGGTGGGAAAGATATATCCTGGTGTGTATGAGATAGCGACTGGGACCGCACAAGACTGTATTTGTAACCCTTTATTATTTAATAATGTGATTAATGATATTTCCCGAGATAGCGTCGGTAAATTACTATGTACAGATGAAGGAGCTTTCTGGATTAGAGGCAGAAATTTGAATTTTAGTGTATGGAGTTGCAATTATCTATTAATATGTTTGAAAAAAGGAAATAGATGACGATGTAAGCTTTCGGTCGCTGAACATCAGTTATGTGTTTTACAAATAAGATTAATTGATCTGCAGATAATTTGAACTTATATGGTCAAACTCTTGAAGACGTGCCGGTACAAAGATTTTCAGGCATATGGGAGGACAATAAGCTGAAAGGAAGCGCTACATCGTTATAATAACTGATCAATAAAAAGGAGCATTCAATATTCTCAGCTGTCCATGTGGATAATCTTGGGTGTTACACGAAAATCTTTGTTAATCATTTAGAATTGTTTAATTAAATCTGTTCTAGATTCTGACTGTGTGGCTTATGCATCAGCTTCATCTTCAACTTTAAAATGCTTGGATGTGATGCAAGCATAGATTTTAAGATTGTGTTGTTATGCAGTAAAGTCGTCCCATGTTCCGGTTTTACTGGGTGAAATGGGATAATCACCCTCACAATTGCGGCGGCTGAACTTTATATTGACATACCCGATTAATTTCAGGGGGCAGAAACATTATCATGCTGTTGAAAGTGTGTTAGAGGACGGTTGGGAACACTCAGGAAGAGTGTTTTCAGTTTTGGATATCTGGGCTCTTATCACGCTTGGAGTATGGGCTTGTTGGATTATGCAATATGTCCCAGTGTCGCGTTCTCAGTAACTCTACTTTGTTTTCTTTTCCCAATCACATTAGTCGATTTTAGGTTGAACAGTTTAATACAATGTAAATATTCTGTTCTGCCGGAGAATCTGTTGTCTCATCAGTATATTAAGGAAAATTATTATGATATGTTAACCATCAATCGTTACGAATCGTGTCAAGTTTGTTAGCATTTTTACAGATGGAACGAAAGATAATTTGACTGGGACTGCTGGAGTAGCCCATTCTTTTTACCTAATGTACAGAAAATGATATGAAATTACTTTGCAACCATTTATCAGTATATACAGCTCAGCTGGTTACCATCATTTTAAGCTTAAGGTGGGTGAAGAAATTTTTCCCCATGTAACGTTATATTTGTTCAGATTACTTTTCGGTTTTGATGACTCTTAAACATGGTATGCTAGCAGTCGGTCAGATTTACTGTTGGAAACTCACCAGGCATTAATTCATATTCAAGTACTTGTTTATATATATTTTTTCTTATAGGTCCCTGAACACAGAGGTATTGAGGTAAATGAGTGGGTTGACTCTATGTTACAAAAGTTCAACTGTGGATAAAGACCCTTCACTTAACAAATCAGAAGTTCAGAGTTATGTATGTTGAGAATTAGGAGCTTATGGAAAGACTGATGGGAAAATGGGAACACCTTTACAGAATACATAAACGGGTTGGGTGTATGGGGAAAAAAGGGGTAAAACAAGAATGGACGGAATTATATTGATATGAACTAGAATGGGAACATAGAAGTTTATGGTTTATGGGAGAACCAAGAAGGGAAGGAATTATATCGCCATGACTTACTATGCTTAATGATTCCTTTTGTCCTGTTGCAAAACATGTTTCCGGATCGTGCAGGCTTTTTCATTATGAAACGGTTGAACACAGGCCATTTCAGGGTGAAGCATATCAGGGAATAAATCATGCAGGCTTCATTGCAATCCTGGGAGGGCTTGATTGATTTCATTTAACCGTTTTTTTGGTTAAAGTCATGGGTGTGCCTTTAATTAAATTCGCAGTATTGTGCGTGCAATTACGTATATACGTGTAATCGGATAATACATATAATCGATATGATTTATTGGGGGTAATTTAGCTTTCATTAGAAGACAGAAGTAGTCAAGATGTTATTTCCCAATTGTCTACATCACACTCCAGTCCAGTTGACAGCGGGAAAGCGCCTTTAAGTTGCAGTGTCAGCCGCCGTTTATCCAATGCCCGACCTACTTCAAAATTTAGTCAATCATTCAAGGAGATAGCGGAGACTGGTGTGATTCACATTGGGTTAGTAAATGAGCATCTGACTTGACACAATCCGTCTTGTGGGAATGCCTGACAGTGAAGTTGGTGAGCGGAATGGGAATAGATGGACATCTCCGCAGACGAATGTGAGGGCGGCATTCCGGAGTCGTTCTTTGTCTGGCATCTGGCGGGAAGAATAAGGTACCTACTCTCTTGGACGGTGTTTTGCACCTCCCGACGCAGGCACTATCTTAACGTCCCGGACTGCCGGTCGATGGGACAATCCGCCCGGGAATAACACCTGGGAGATCAGGCGGTGAATCTGAGGAGCTGGAGTCCGGACTGGAGACTCTGGCGACTACTCAGGCGACTACTCAGGATGCGGCGCCATTAATCAACTGAAGCATCGAAGTGACCGGATATTTCACCGCGCTGATCGCCTGCTCCCTGAAATTCGACTGAGTCACCGCGTAAATAAATGTTTTTGTGCAGCAGCTGAAATTCATCAGGAAAATCTCGAAGTAATGAAAGATCCTTTCAGAATAATCGAAATCGAATCCTTTCCCTAAGACCTGATAATATATGAAATTTACAACTACCGTCATCCACAGGAGGATGAAGCTACCGGAGATGGTGAAGAGTAAAACCACAGACCTCCTCCTGCTCTCCATCTCCGGGTCACTGCGGTTCTCCCCCTTGCTCTGACCCTTCAGCCCCTTACGGACCCGATTGGCCACTAAAATGTGTCTGAATGTCCGAGCGTTGAGCAGCAGGATCCCAGCGAAAGGGAGGAACGGAGTTAAAACCGTATCGGACCAGTCATATCCTACCCGCCCGGGGTCAATGAAATAATGGTCCTTGGTAATACAGAACCACGGTACATGTCGATGATCTCATTGGGTTCCCGTACAAAGTATCGGGGAACGTTTTTCAGACAGAACAGTACGCCGGTTGTTGTTAGCACCACAGCCGCAGTTTTCCCGGTGCAATATTTTATTTTCAGTTTCTGGCAGCAAATGGCGACAAACCGGTCAAAGGTGAAAGTGACGGTAAACCAGACAGAACAGTGTGTGACTGTGAAGCTCAGAACATCGATAACACTGCACACAGGGGTGATGCTCAGAAAACACCACGGGAAGTGATACATTCTGATTCGAGTCAAAATGACGTTCATGACAATGGTCAGTAGATCGGCCGCTGCCATGGCCACCAGGTACCGAGTAGTGCAGGTAGAGAGGCCGCACTTTCCCCGGGACAGGATCATAATTGCCACTACATTCACTGGAGAGAGAGAACAGACACTGGACATTACTGAAACAGAGAATGGGATCGGACTGTGTCAGACTCCACAGGGAGACGTGAAGCACAGGACTAGGATCAATAACCTAGGAAAAGTGTACTTCAGAATGCAAACATCTCCCAGTCACAACTTCCGGGAGAGATCCCTGGCCCCAGCACTGGAACATCTCAGGACAAGGTGTCATTCCAGGCAAGAACAGCGTTCTCTTCGATCCCGTGAGTTAGAGCGGAAACATAGACTTTGTTCCACTTGTTATTAAATATGAAAATTCAGAATGTGAAATTGACTGGATCAATATCTCTGATGGATGTGTGCACAGTAATGATCAGGTTGTAAGCTTGGAACATTATCTTAAAAAGGTTCACACCGGTTAACACACAGAAATACCGAACATGATATGCTCTGCTCACTCACCAGGAACTCCAATGACGGCAATGAACATGTAGAGTATTTTCTCCACACTGATATACCTATCTATCATTGCAGATATTTTTTTCTGGCCAGTGATTTGTCTCTTTGTGCGACAGGCGATCTCCCGGAATGAAATGTTAAGGCAGCACATGCCTGGGGTTTTTAAAGCCATTTAGCAATTCCACAGGGACGGATTTCAACAGATTGAAAAATAAAGGTTTTTAAATTATTTACAAACCAATTACCTCAGATAGGTGCAATCCTTGCGATGACAGATTGTGATTAAATTTATGAATAATATTTAGATCATTTGTGGGAGTTAGATTATACAACAAAGGTGACTGAACCGTCCCAGGTTTCTTATCAATTAAAAATCACTCCTGCCTCCCCAGGTCTCAACTATGTTCCGTTCCATGTGAATTCAATATTCGAAAGCTTTCAAACTGATTTCAGAGGGCTCGTCTAGGGAGGCTATTTGGGTGGAATTGAGGAATGGGAAACACGCAGAGAAACACACTGACACACACTAAGACGTATAGACAGACAGACACACACACACACACACACACACACACACACACACACACACACTCACACACACACACACACACACACACACACACACACACACACACACACACAAACAAACACACACACACACTCTTACTTTTTTACCGCCTCTGCGGCACTCTCTCGTGTTCTTTGACACATATAGTGTGCTATGATTAGAACATGCTCTCCCACACTAGACTGGTGAGTTTGATGGCGATTTGTCAGGGTTAGGGGTGGGTCTTGGACGAGCCCCCAAATGTTCTGAGTATGACTGAGTCACTGAAGTCTTTGAGCGTTTCATGGATAGAAAAGTGTTTAATCATCACCACAGACAGACATTATTTTGGAAAACCCTTTGGTAGAGTCCCCTAAACATAAACTTCATCAAGAGTTTATGCTCTTGAGGAGATTGGTAAGGGTCGGTGATTCAATACAGTTTCACAAGCTACTATGACATAATTTACTTCCATATTCTATGTCTGACAAATGGTGCATATGTACAGTGGAAGCACCTTTAGCTGATAAGACACCTCTGGAAGTTCAGACTTCATTGTTGGGTCAAACTAAATGCCGCAAATGTTCTAAATAATAACTCATCAGTTTTTTCTGAATCTGTCACAGCGAGGATTGCACCTGCTTGACGTAATTGGTTTGTAAGGAAATTAAAAATGTTACTTTAAAATCTGTTGAAATCTGTCTCCGTGGAGTCGCTAAATGATATTAAAAACCTCAGCCATGTGTAATCTCAACATCTCATTCCGAGAAATCGTCTGTAGCACAGGAGGACAAACCACTGGACAGAGAAAATGTCTGCAATGTTGGATAGGTACTTGAGTGTGGAGAAAATATTGTACGTGTTCATTGCGGTCATAGGAGTTCCTGGTGAGTGAGCAAAGCAATTCATGTTTGCTATTTCTGTCAAGGCTCTGGAGCAGGGATCCAATCGCAGACCCAGTACAGTGCAGACAGTGATATACACTGAGTCACAAATCCCGAGGTACAAAAAAAGTCAGTGTCAAAATTCAGGTAGAGATCAAAACATCCGGAGAAATCCAAACACCAGAATCGGGAAACAGGCAGAGTCGATATTCAGACGGACAGGGTACAGATACGAATGTTGGAAACGCTCAGGAAAATTCACTGACACAATCCGGCAACAAACCGGTGAAAGCACCGGACTGAAATACACTGAGCAATAAACAGAGCGGCAGGTGATAGGTGGAGCACAATGAGACACAGGTGGCAGCAATACAGGTAATAATGAGAAACAGATGAGAGACGGAGTACTCAGTAACACAGGGGCCCGAGTAGAGCAGGAGCGGGGACAGGAGCACATGGCAATGCAAAACCACAGACTGACAGCTGGAGGAAACACACAAAAAGACAGAGATCAACTGGAGGTACTGACAGTACCCCCGCCCCGGCCACACACACACTACGGACGCCTCCCGGGGTCACGGCGGGTAGAGCTGGGTGCTGGCGATGGAAGTCCCTCATGAGGCAGGCCTCCATAATATTAGGGGTTGGGACCCAGCACCTCTCCTCAGGTCCGTCGCTCCACAAGGTACTGGAGGCCACGCCCCCGGTGACGAACGTCCAGTAGTCGACGCACCGTGAACACCTCTGACCCATCGATGAGACTGGAGGGAGGGGTTTCGGGACAAGACACAGTGGTGGCCTATAATACGCTTTATGCGGGAGACATGGAAGGTGAGATGAATACGGCGGAGAATGGAGGGAATTTGAGACGTACGACAGCATGGCTGATGACTTGAGCAATGGCAAAGAGGCCGATGAATCGGGGGGGGGGGACGAATTTGTGGGAATCCACCTTGCGGGGTAGGTCTGAAGTTGAAAACCACACACGCTGTCTCTGTCGGTAATGTGGGGCCTTGGAGCGATGGCCGTCAGCTTGACGCTTGATCCTGACAGAGGCTCGGAGAAGGGCATTGAGGTGAAAAGTCAGGAGATTAATCTGCAACTTTTTAAAACTCTGACTCGGCCACATCTGGAGTATTTCATACAGTTCTGGTCATCCCACTGTTGGAGGGATGCTGACATTTTGGAGAGGGTGACAGCGTCAGTGACTTCGTTCTGCTGCGCATTTGATTTTATGCCGCAGTTTCGTTTTGAAAGTGGAGTTTTCATTTCTACTGTAAGAAAAGTTATACCGGCAGTTCTGAAAATCACTGCTGGTTAAATTCCAGTCGGAGAGTGAAGAATTACCTAAATTTGGGAAGCTGAAGGATCGAGAAAAGTTGCTGATGTCGGCGGTACAACAGGTTCGACCTTATTTAATCTTCATTCGGAAGGAATCAGTAAACTGCAATCCAAGATAGTCCCTGCTAAAGAGCAGAAAGGACTGGAGCAGGGTTTCTCCAAGGAAAGGTCAGCGCCTTTAAGCCGTTTTATTTCCTTCATCGTAAATCTTTCGGGCAAGGCATTTTTCATTTGGGATCGGCAGTAACGTCACGTCGTCGGATAATTTCGTACTTCAACGAAAGTCTCTCCTAATTGACTGTGTAAATCAATTGGACTTTTGCATTTACTACTGCAAAGAACTGAGTTCCCGTTTCCCGTTATAAGAACTGTTCGAGCTGCCATATAGCAGTCCACTTCCGCTTAAGTTAGTCGTCTGTTTACTTTTATGTTTTTTTGAGCAGTGTTTAATAAAAGATTTATTTGATGATTAAAAAAAAACCTGTCTCAATTCTATATTCATTGTTGCCACATCGTAACAGCTAATTAAGGTCTGACACCTTGGTAAAAGTTATCTGAGAGCTTAATTCTTTTGGGATGCCCAAACTTTTGCCTGGTTCTCCTTTCCTTTTATTCACTCTAAAATTGCGCAAGACAAAAATAATACACTAATCTTGCTTAAAATGTTGAAAAGAATGTTTCGTATTTAACTGTATGACTTTCGGAGACCAGTTCATCTTCTATTCACTAAGCTATTCACAGTAACAGAAATTTTGACCAGGGGTGCCCAAACTCTTGCATGCCACTTTAAGTATTTGAATTTCAGTGGTAATACGGTAAACTGGATTTGCAAATGACACCTAGATTCAGAGCGCGAGTGGACAACGAAGTAGATTATCGAAAGTTGAAGATGTCTGTAGCAACTGGGTAAATCGGCTGAAGATTTTGTAGTGCAATGAAATGTGGACCAGTGTGAGGTGTTGCACTTTGCCAGGAACAACCAGTGTAGGGTGAATGGTAGGAGATTGTGGTCTGCAGAGAGCAGAGGAATCTGGGAACGCTGGAAAAATATCAGGAAGCTTGAAATATACAGACACAAGTTTGCAATGGTGATCCCTGGTCTGCCTTGGTGGGCACCAAGTTCGGCCTGTAAGTGCCAGTGGCGATATTGAAAGTGAAGGGTATCATCTGCTCAGTAGATGGTGTCTAACCTGGTATGTTTCCTGAAATATTGCATTCAGCTCCCGTTAGCATTTTATACAAAGGATAGATTGTGCTGGAGGACTCCGCCGGACATCAAGCGGGATTGTGGCGGATCCCAGTGTATAACTCCCTGAAAGTGGCTACTCAGGTTGGGTGGTAAAGGCGGTGTCGGGACTGCCGTCTTTAGTAGTCGAGGCCCTGGGTTCCAGTGTCAGGTAGATACTGTAATTTGCAGTTTTATAAATCTCTAGTTTATTCGAATCTGAAGCGCTGCGATTCTATTATAGGAAAATATAGAGGTTTTGGACGGTGGGTAGAGAGGTTTCCCAGGATTCTGACTGGATAGGGAGAGTTTGGAAAATTTAGAGATTTCTTTCTGGAGCGGCAGAGTCTGAGGGGTGTCTGGGAGAAGTTTATTGGAATATGAGAAGCACAGACAGAGTGGACAACATGTATCTTCGTCACTAAGGAGGAAATGTCTAATTCCAGAGCGCATGTAAGGAAAAAGCTAGAACCCGAACTGATGAGTCATTTTTGCACTACTTACGTATTTTGTAATTTAGTGTAATTTTGTATCTTTTCCTAATACCACCGATAGCAGCAACTCGCTGCACTCCGCCAGGGTGATGGAGTGAAAGAGGCGGGGCTGAGTATGGCACAGATGTCCACCCGGCCTGTCGTAGTTAAGACCCTCCACTGTCCCCTGCTCTCATTGTCTGAGGTGAGATGTGGAAATGTGAAAATAGACAATAGACAATAGGTGCAGAAGTAGACCATTCGGCCCTTCGAGTCTGCATCGCCATTTTGAGATCATGGCTGATCAATTACTATCAATACCCGGTTCCTGCCTTGTCCCCATATCCCTTGATTCCCCTATCCATAAGATACCTATCTAGCTCCTTCTTGAAAGCATCCAGAGAATTGACCTCCACTACCTTCCGAGGCAGTGTATTCCAGACCCCCACAACTCTCTGGGAGAAGAAGTTTTTCCTTAACTCTGTCCTAAATGACCTACCCCTTATTCTCAAACCATGCCCTCTGGTACTGGACTGTCCCAGCATCTGTAATGTATTTCCTGCCTCTATCTTGTCCAATCCCTTAATAATCCTATATGTTTCAATCAGATCCCCTCTCAATCTCCTTAATTCCAGCGTGTACAAGCCCAGTCTCTCTAACCTCTCTGCGTAAGGCAGTCCAGACATCCCAGGAATTAACCTCATGAATCTACGCTGCACTTCCTCTACAGCCAGGATGTCCTTCCTTAACCCTGGAGACCAAAACTGTACACAGTACTCCAGGTGTGGTCTCACCAGGGCTCTGTACAAATGCAAGATGATTTCCTTGCTCTTGTACTCAATTCCCTTTGTAATAAAGGCCAACATTCCATTAGCCTTCTTCACTGCCTGCTGCACTTGCTCATTCACCTTCAGTGACTGATGAACAAGGACTCCGAGATCTCTTTGTATTACTCCCTTACCCAACTCTACACCGTTCAGATAGTAATCTGACTTCCTGTTCTTACTCCCAAAGTGGATAACATCACACTTATTCGCATTAAACGCCATCTGCCAAGTTTCTGCCCACTCACCCAGCCTATCCAAGTCACCCTGAATTCTCCTAACATCCTCATCACATGTTACACTGCCACCCTGCTTAGTATCATCAGCAAATTTGCTGATGTTATTTTGTATGCCTTCATCCAAATTGTTAACGTAAATGGTAAACAGCTGTGGTCCCAATACCGAGCCCTGTGGCACCCCACTAGTCACCACCTGCCATTCCGAGAAACACCTGTGTATAACATTCCAATTCGTGTTAACAGTACTTTTATTTATGAAGTCCAATGTGCCAAAAGCTCTATATATAGCATCTATGTTGCTTGAGAAAATAGAGGCAGATGCAGTTCAACGCGCTAAAGTAAGTTGTGTGTCATATCCAGAGGCCTTACAAAAAGTTAAACCAGTTTCCAACTGGTCAACTTGATAAATTGTTCCCAGTCAGAGAACAGAGTGTGACGTCAGTGGGTACTGTAGGCGCTGGATAAATGGGCTGAAGATTTTGCAGCTGGCATATAATGTGGATCATTGTGAGGTGTTGCACTTTGCCATGAATTACCAGGCAGGACTTACACAGTGACTGGTATGGGATTGTGGTCTGCGGAGAACGGACGGATCTGGGAATATAGACCAGTACGTCAAGGTAGAGTCACGAAGAGAGCTTTTGGCACATTGGACTTCATAAATAAAAGTACTGGTAACACGAATTGGAATGTTATGTTGGGGTTGTAAAGGACGTTAGTGAGGACAATCCTGGAGTATTGTGTGCAGTTTCGGCCACCTATCTATAGGCAAGAGATCAAGAAGCTTGAGAGATTACAGATAACATTTATAATGATTTTCCCAGGAATTGAGGACCTGAGTTGGAGAGAAAGATCCAAATGGTTTTGCCACCTCAGCTTGGACGAGACTAGAAGAAGAGGTCATAAGTTAAGTGTGAAAGATGAGTTGCTTAAGGGGAAGATGAGAGAGAGTTTCTTAATTCAGAAAGCAGTGTTAGTGTGGATTTGCCAGAGAAAGTGATGAAAGCTGGAGAAATTTGGATAGGTA
The DNA here is from genome assembly GCF_048418815.1 of Hemitrygon akajei. Classification (NCBI taxonomy): domain Eukaryota; kingdom Metazoa; phylum Chordata; class Chondrichthyes; order Myliobatiformes; family Dasyatidae; genus Hemitrygon; species Hemitrygon akajei. The sequence continues at coordinate 2,268,310 of NW_027331996.1, read as the reverse complement.
CATGGACGGGAGGAGTATGAAAGGTCCCGGTGCAGTTCGAGAGGACTAGGCCAGAAAACAAGTCATCACAGATTGGAAGAGACTGTGGGTCTGTTCATCCATGTGGTGTTCCGTAACTCTATATCCTATCCCTAAGAATGTTTCCAAAAACTTTCCTGCCACTGCGTGAGTTTATATTTTCCAGGATGATCTACCCCCTACTTAAAAACATTTATAGTCACTTTTCCGGGATCGTACTTTTGGCTGGAGAGAAAACAAATATATTGGTCCACTCCCCTACCTCTCTCAATAACCTGTAGTATATCCCAACAGGTTCTGAGGAAATGATCCATCTTAGTTCCCCTTACAGACCAAACGCTACATCTTTTGTAACTATACAAAGTTAAAATACATTGTAGTTAAGTACGGAATAGGAAAGATTTAGTCAAAGACTCTTACAGCGGAAAAAAAATAGCCTTCAGCTCCTGTGCCCATGTGACTATTCAAGCTATCTCATGCCCAGAGGAGATGGGACACACGCAGCAGACGGAACTATTTTGTTGGGCACCAAGTCGGCCAGGAACGGCCAGTGTTAATGTTCAAAGAAGAGTGTCTAATTCGAAACGTCGGCTCTATGCCTCTCCATAGATGGTGCCTGACCTGGTATGTTTCTTCAAATATTGCATTCAGTTCTGTTCAGCATTCCAGACAAAGGATATATTCTGCAGGTGACTCCAGAGGAAATTCACCAGGATATGGAGGATCCCTGTGCGTAAACCCCTGAAAGCGGCTGCGCAGGGTGATGGGATGGTAAAGGCGATGTCCGGCCTGCTTGTCTTCAGTAGTCGAGGCACTGAGTTTCGGTGTCAGGTAGGTATGTTACAGGTTCATAAATCTCTAGTTTCATTGCATCTGAGGAGTTGCAATCCAATTATCGGAAGAATGTGAAGGTTGTAGACGGTGAGTAGAAAAGGTTTACCGGGTTGCAGCCTGCATAAGGAGAGAATGGACAGTTTAGGCTTAATTTCTCTGGAGCGGTGGGCGCTGAGGGAGGTCTGACAGACGTTTTTCCGAAGGTGAGAGACACAGACAGAGCGGACAACCTGTATTTTGCCCAAGGAGAAAATATCTAATTCCCGAGGGCATATAGTTAAGTTGAAACGGGGAACATTAACTGATGAATCCATTCTTGCACTAGTTATGTATTTTTAAATGTAGTTAATTTCTTATCCTTTCTCCACACTGATGTTGTGTAAAAAAGAAACAACTATCAAAACACTTTTTATCCGCCACCACAAACATCGCTGGAACGGTCCCACCGAGGCGTCGAAGGGGAACCACACCCGTCTTTGTGAATGCCGAGGACGGAGACTCCGACAGTAGCGACTTTCTGAACTCCGCAACGGCCATGGAGCAGAAGAAGAGGGCTGAGCATGGGGCAGATTTGCAACCGGCCTATCGTAGCTCAGACCGAACTCTGTCCCCTGCTGTCACTGGCTGAGGGGCCTATCGGTCAATTGAGAAGATTAGTTAATGTGAACGTCAGTCATCGGGAGAGGTGGAAATGTGAAAATGTTGCCTTATGAAAACAGAGGCAGTTGCAGTTCAACAGGTTAAAGAACAGTTGTACGTGTCTTATCCAGAGGCCTTCAAAAAGTTTAACACGCCTGTCACTGGTAAAACTGATACATTTTTCCCAAACAGAGAACAGACAGTGAAGTCAGTGAATATAATTTAATTGGTAGTGTTGTGTTTCAGTACGTATAATCGATAGGATTTCTTGGGGGTAATTTTGCTTTCATTAGAAGACAGGAGCAGTTCTCTACTATTTTCCAGTCTCTACACCCCAGTCCAGTCCAGTTGATAACGGGAATGCGCCTTTAAGTTGTAGTGCCTTAATTTTGCCAATCATTAAACGAGATGGCGGAGACTGGTGTGATTCATATTGGGTCAGTAAATGAGCATCTGACTCGACCCGCGCCGTCTTGTGGGAATGTCTGACAGTGAAGTTGGTGAGCGGAATGGGAATAGACGGACATATCCGCAGACGAATGTGCGGGCGGCATTCCGGAGTAATTCTTTGTCTGGCATCTGGCGGGAAGAATGAGGTTCTGACTCCCTTGGACGGTGTTTTGCCCCTCCCGACACACACACTATCTGAACGTCACGGACTGCCGGTCGATGGGACAATCCGCCCGGGAATAACACCAGGGAGATCAGGCGGTGAATCGAAGGGGCTGGAGCCCGGACTGGAGACTCTGCCGCCGCCTCTGGCGACTACTCAGGATGCGGCGCCATTAATCAACTGAAGCATCGAAGTGACGGGATATTTCACCGCGCTGATCGCCTGCTCCCTGAATTTCGACTGAGTCACCGCGTAAATAAATGTGTTCGTGCAGCAGCTGAAATTCATCAGGAAAAACCCGACGTAGTGAAATATCAATTCAGAATCATTGAAATCGTTCCCTATTCCCGAGACCTGATAATATATGAAATTTACAACCAGAGTCATCCACAGGAGGATGAAGCTGCCGGAGATGGTGAAGAGTAAAACCACAGACCTCCTCCTGCTCTCCATCTCCGGGTCACTGCGGTTCTCCCCCTTGCTCTGACCCTTCAGCCCCTTACGGACCCGACTGGCCATTAAAATGTGCCTGACTGTCAGAGCGTTGAGCAGCAGGATCAAAGCGAAAGGGAGGAGCGGAGTTAAAACCGTCTCCAGCCAGTCATATCCCACCCACCAGGGTTCTGTGTAATAATGGTCCTTGTAAATACAGAACCACGGTACATTATCGATGATTATTACAGGTTCCAGTATGAAGTATCGGGGAACGTTTTGCAGACAGGACAGTACTCCGGTTGCTGTTAGAACCACAGCCGCAGTTATCCCGGTGCAATATTTTGTTTTCAGTTTCTGGCAGCAAATGGCGACAAACCGGTCAAAGGTGAAAGTGACGGTGAACCAGACAGAACAGTGTGTGGCTGTGAAGCTCAGTACATCGATAACACTGCACACAGGGGTGATGCTCAGTAAACTCCTCGGGAAGTAATAGAATCTAATTCGAACCAAAATGACGCTGGTGACAATGGTCAGTAGATCCGCCGCTGCCATGGCCACCAGGTAGCGAGTGGTGCAGGTAGATAAGCCGCACTTTCCCCGGGACAGGATCACAATCGCCACTGCATTCACTGGAGAGAGAGAACTGACACTGGGCATAGCTGAAAACATTTTCCGGGAATTAACATGGGATCGGGCTATTGCTAAAACTCGGGAGTGCTAGAGGCTGTAAACGGCTGCTAATCTAACACCAGAAATGTCTCTGACCTGTCTTCTTCAGTGTGGAGATAAGACGATGTGTGGGAAATCGTTGGCGATAGAAAAAAAACGATCTTCATGAACATCATCGATCGGTGCTGATCCCCATTCCAGTCGCTGATGGAGCCGGTTTCACTGAATTAACTGTGACTGACCAGGACTCTGGAAAATCAGCATCTGATGAGGCCGAGAAGGGATACAGACAGGAGAAACACACACAAAACTGGAGGAACTCAGCAGGTCAGACAGCATCCATGGAATTGAACAATCTTTCGTTTCGGGTCGAGACCCTCCTTCAGGACGAAGAGCTGCCCGATTTATGAAGTTTTTCAGAGGTAAAGAAGGAACAACTTAATGAACTGTGGCTGAGCTGCTCCGTTAATGGATTAATTCTGCAGCGCAGGTTAATTCGATAACACACGGCAGCAGATCCGTGAACAGTTGTTCAGGTGATCATACCCAATAACTGACCAACAGACAGTGGGGTCCGACTGTGACAGACTCCACAGGGAGACGTGAAGCGCAGGACTAGGGTTTCCCTCTGTTAAATAACATAGGAAAAGTTTACTTCAGAATGCAAACATCTCCCAGTCACAACTTCCCGGAGAGATCCCTGACCCTACCACTGGGACATCTCTGGACAAGGTATCACTCAAGGCAGGAACAGCCTTCTCTTCGATCCCTTGAGTTAGCGGAGAAACATGGACTTAGTTCCACTTGTTATTAAATATGAAAATTCAGAATGTGAAATTGACAGGATCGATACCTCTGACGGATATTTGTGCATTGATTAGTTTGTAAGCTTGTAACATTATATTAAACAGGTTCCCACCGGTTAACACACGGAAATAACGAACATGAAATGCTCTGCTCACTCACCAGGAACTCCAATGACGGCAATGAACACGTACAATATTTTCTCCACACTACTATACCTATCGTACATTGCAGTCATTTTCTCTGGCCAGTGATTTGTCTCTTTGCGCGGCAGGCGGTCTCTCGGAATGAAATGTTAAGGCAGCACGTGCATGGGGTTTTTAAAGACATTTAGCAATTCCACAGGGACAGATTTCAACAGTTTTAAAAATAAAGGTTTTAAAATTATTTACAAACCAATTACGTCAGACAGGTACAATCCCTGCGACGACAGATTCTGATTAAATTAATCAATAATATTTAGATCATTTGCGGGAGTTAGTTTGTTACAACAACGGTGACTGAACCGTCCGAGGTGTCACATCAATTAAATGTGCTTCCACTGTAAATATGTACTTCAAAAGAACCAGTTGTCTGACACAGAATATTGAAGTAAATTATTTCACTGTTCCTGTGAAATTGTACTGAATCACCTACTGTTACCATTCTCCTCAAGAGTATAAACTCTTGATGTAGTTTGTGCTTGTGGGACTCTGCTGAGAGGCCTCGAAGAAAATGTCTGCCTGCGTTGATGATTAAACACAATTTCATATGCACGAAATCCTCCAATTGCTTCAGTGATTTAGTCACACACAGATCATTTGGCGGGGGTGGGATGTATGCTTTACTCATGTCACTCCGTTTGTGTTAAAGAACACGGCTGAGAGCTGGAGTGGCTGATAAGAAAGTGCAATTTTGAGTGTGTGTGTGTGTGTGTGTGTGTGTGTGTGTGTGTGTGTGTGTGTGTGTGTGTGTGTGTGTGTGTGTGTGTGTGTGTGTGTGTGTGTGTGTGTGTGTGTGTGTGTCTCAACTTGACCCTGCCTGACTATACACGTGCCCGTACACCTCCAATTCAGTTTATCCCCCTTGGTTCAGCCCTTTCCCATCTGTCTCCGCAATGCAGATGTTCTCGAACTCTCATTTCAAACGCTCCACAAAATGGCTGTTGAACTGTAACAAAGCAAGAACAGAGGCCAAATTTCAATCTGCTTTTATTATTAATGTATGTAGAAATAATACAACCTTGAGACTCTTCACAGCTCCATTTCAGCAGACACCCGCACACGCAAATTAGATTATCCCGGAGCAAGAATCATTTCAAACAGTTCACAAAATAGCTATCTCCATTAAAAAACAACAAGAACAGAGGTCAAAGTACATATTGAATTAATTGTTATTGCATTAAAAACGGAAGAATCTTGAGTTCTGACACACCTCCAAATCCACCGGCACCCCCAAGCCAGTGCTCACCCCCGAATCCGCCAAAACCCGGAACTCTGTACAAATCAGTGTGCATCCACAAATCTGTGCTCACTGACAAAACCTCATTCAACCCTCAAATCAGCATGCACCCCAAAAGCAATCAACACCCGAAAATTCCAGTGCCCTCACAATTCTCTGACATACCCCTAAATCTGTGCTAATCCGCAAAGCAACATCCGCCGCCAAATCCGTCTGCACCCCGAAATTCAGCGACAGGTCCTGAAATATGCGCACATCCACAAATCCATGCGGAACCCAAATCCGTGCGCACATCTACACATTACACTCTCACCGAGCAGGATTCACTTCAACCACTTTACAAAATAGCTGCGTCCGCCTTAAAAATAGTAATAACAAAGTTTAAATTGCTAACACATGTCCACATGCATATTCCTCGTATAATCATTTACATCCCATTAAATCTTCGCACCTCACCCATCTTTATCCCTTCAGCAGTGGGTGTCCCAAATCCACGGATCCTCATATTCGCTGACAAACCCCGATATCTGCTCACACCATCAAATCGCTGTGTACCCCCATATTCACCAAAACATCCCAAAGTCTGCGCATTCCTCAAATCTGTGTGCACCCCCAAATCCGTGACCACGCCGAAACAGTAGACACCCCCAAATCTACCGAAATATCCAGATCTGTGCGCATCCCAAACCTGTTGACGCTCCCACATGCAAGTTACATTATCTAAGAGAACGGATCATTTCAAACAGTCTCAAAATATCTGCCTCCACCCTAAAAAACAGCAAGAGCAGAGGTCATGGCTCCGGTTGCATTTATTATTAAAGTTTGCATCAATGAAACAACCTTGAGATTCGAGAACCTCGAAATCCACCGGGATTCCGAAATCTGCGCTAATCTGCAATACTGTGTTCTCCCAAAACTGTGCACACCCGCAAAGCCGCATGCAAACCACAACTCAGTGTTCACTCCCAAATCAGTGTGTACCCCTAATCCATGCGCACCCCAAACCTGCCGACACTCCCAAATCCACCTACATACCCAGATCCGTGCGCACTCCAAACCTGCCGACACTCCCAAATCACCAACATACCCAGATCCGTGCGCACCCCAAACCTGCCGACACTCCCAAATCACCAACATACCCAGATCCGTGCGCACCCCAAACCTGCTGACACTCCCAAATCCACCTACATACCCAGATCCGTGCGCACCCCAAACCTGCCGACTCTCCCAAATCCACCCACATACCCAGATCCGTGCGCACCCCAAACCTGCCGACTCTCCCAAATCCACCCACATACCCAGATCCGTGCGCACCCCAAACCTGCCGACTCTCCCAAATCCACCCACATACCCAGTTCCGTGCGCACCCCAAACCTGCTGACAACTCCACCTGCTCATTAGAATATCCCAGAGCAAGAATCACTTCAAACAAACCACAAAAAAGCTGCCACCACCTTAGATCAAACAGCAGGAACACAGTTCAAAGTGTATTTGTTATTAAAGTATCTATAAATGAAACAATGTTGAGATTCATCACACCCCTAAATCCAAAGGCACCTCAGTCTGTGTGCATTCTCAAATCCGCCGATACACACAATTCTTTGCAGTGTCTGAAATAAATTTGCACTCCCAAACAGCTGCCTCCATCTTAAAAAGTTCGAAGTTCATAATGTGTTCATTATTAAGGTATCTTTGTTTGTCTGCATCTCCGAGTGTTTATATGCGTTCGCGTGTGTGTCTGTCCGTCTCTTGTGTGGGTGTGTTTGTGTCGGAGAGTAGCTAGCAGACAACACTAGCGGTTTGTCGTGACGGCTTGGCTACTGAGAACACTTTGGCAAGTACAACAGAGGGAGGTGTGTACACTGGTTCCGGGAACTATACAGCATTTCGTTGTTTGTAAGAGATATAGCAATATCATGGGTTTAACTCTGAGGAGGTTGAACAGGGAATGAAAGAGTAAACCTTTGTGGACCGTTTGATTGTTCTGGGCGAAAAATAAGGGAGAAATCATATAATCATATAACAATTACAGCACGGAAACAGGCCATCTCGGCCCTTCTAGTCCTTGCCGAAAGCTTACCCTCACCTAATCCCGCCGACCTGCACATAGCCCATAACCCTCCATTCCTTTACTATCCATATACCTATCCAATTTTACTTTAAATGATAATATTGAAACTGCCTCTACCACTTCTCCTGGAAGCTCGTTCCACACAGCTACCACTCTCTGAATACTGAAGTTCCCCTTCGTGTTACCCTTAAACTTTTGCCCCCTAACTCTCAACCCATGTCCTCTTGTTTGAATCTCCCCTACTCTCATGGAGAAAAAGCCTATCCTCGTCAACTCTATTCCCCACATAATTTTAAATACCTCTATCAAGTGCCCCGTCAACCTTCTAAGCTCCAAAGAAAAAGACCTAACTTGTTCAACCTTTCTCTGTAACTCAGGTGTTGAAACCCAGGTAACATTCTATAAATCTCCTCTGAACTCTCTCTATTTTGTTGACATCTTTCCTACAATTCGGTGACCAGAACTGTACACAATACTCCAAATTTGGCCTTACCAATGCCTTGTACAATTTTAACATTATATCCCAACTCCTGTCCTGAAAGCTCTGATTTAGAAAGGCCAGCATACTAAAAGCTTTCTTCACCACCCCATCCACATGAGATTCCACCTTCAGGGAACCATGACTATTATTCCTAGATCACTCTGTTCTACTGCATTCTTCAATACCCCACCGTTTACCATGTATGTTGTATTTTGATTAATCCTACTAAAATGTAGCACCTCACACTTATCAGCATTAACCTCCATCTGCCATCTTTCAGTCAACTCTTATAACTGGCCTAAATCTCTCTGCAAGCTTTGAAAACCTACTTCATTATCCACAACGCCGCCTGTCTTAGTATCATCTGCATACTTACTAATCTAATTTACCACCCCATCATCCGGATCATTAATGAATATGACAAACAGTATTGGACCCAGTACAGATCCCTGAGGCACATCACTAGTCACCGGCGTCCAAACTGACAAACAGTTATCCACCACTACTCTCTGGCATCTCCCACCCAGGCACTGTTGAATCCATTTTGCTTCTTCAATAGTAATACCTAACGGTTGAACCTTCCTAATTAACCTTCCGTGCGGAACCTTGTCAAAGTGCTTAGTGAAGTCCATATAGACAACATCCACTGCTTTACCCTCGTCAACTTTCCTCGTAACCTCTTCAAAAAATACAATAAGATTTGTCAAACATGACCTTCCACGCACAAATCCATGTTGACTGTTCCTAATCAGACCCTGCCTATCCAGATAAATACATATACCATCTCTAAGAATACTTTCCATTATTTTACCCACCACTGACGTCAAACCGACAGGCCTATCATTGCTAGCTTTACACTTAGAACACTTTTTAAACAATGACACCACATGAGCAATACGCCAGTCCTCCAACACCACCCCCGTTTCTAATGACATTTGAAGTATTTCTGTCAGAGTCTCTGCTATTTCTACACTAACTTTCCTCAAGGTACTAGGGAATATCCTGTCAGGATCTGGAGATTTATCGACTTTTAAATTCCTTAAAAAGCGCCAGTACTTCCTCCTCTTTAATCATAATAGTTTTCATAACTTCCCTATTGTTTCCCTTACCTTACACAATTCAATATCATTCTCCTTAGTGAATACTGAAGAATAGATCTCCCCCATCTCTTTTGGCCCCACACATAGCTGTCCACTCTGATTCTCTAATGGACCAATTTTATCCCTCACTATCCTTTTGCTATTAATATAACTTTAGAAACCGTTTGGATTTATTTTCACCTTACTAGCCAAAGCAACCTCATATCTTCTTTTAACTTTTCTAATTTATTTCTTAAGATTCTTTTTACATTCTTTATATTCCTCGAGCACCTCATTTACTCCATGCTGCCTATATTTATTGTAGATATCTCTCATTTTCCGAACCAATTTTCCAATATCCATTGACAACCATTGCTCTCTCAAACTTTTAGCCTTTCCTTTCTACCTAACAGGAACATAAATATTCTGTACCCTCAAAATCTCACCTTTAAAAGTCCTCCATTTTTTATTACATCGTTCCCGTAAAACAATTGTCCTAATCTTCCGCATCTCCTCAGAATTAGCCTTTCTCCAATGAAAAATCTCAACCTTGGGTCCAGTCCTATCCTTCTCCATAATTATATTGAAACTAATGGCATTGTGATCACTGGACCTGAAGTGCCCCCCAACACATACCTTTGTCACCTGACCTACCTCATTCCCTAACAGGAGATCCAACACTGCCCTTTCTCTAGTTGGTACCTCTAAGTATTGCTGCAAAAAAACTATCCTGCACACATTTTACAAACTCCAAACCATCCAACCCTTTTACAGAATGGGCTTCTCAGTCTATGTGTGGAAAATTAAAATCTCCCACAATCATAACCTTATGCTTCCTAGAAATATCTGCTATCTCCTTACAAATTTGCTCCCCCATTTCTCGCTCCCCATTAGGTGGTCTATAATACGCCCCTATAAGTGTTACTACACCTTTCCCATTCCTCAATTCCACCCAAAATACCTCACTAGTCGAGCCCTCTAATCAATTCTGTCAAAGCACCGCTGTAATATTTTCTGTGACAAGCAATGCGCACGGAACGGGACACATGGGAGACCTGGGGAGGCAGGAGTGATTCGGCGGCTGATCTTGTTTCACGGATGTGCTAAGATTTAGGGGTATGGAAGCGAATGGTTGGGTGCACAGGGACTTTGAGGTGTCCTTTGCTTTCGGGATGCACACTGATTTAAGGCTTGAATCTACGTTTTCCAGTGAGCACAGATTTGTGGGCTCACACTGATTTGCACAGAGTTGGGTGTGTCGGCGGATTCGGGGGTGCACACTGACTTGTGGGAGCCGTTGGATTTCGAGGAGTATCGAATCTCAAAGTTGTTCCGTTCATACAGACTTCAATAATAAATGCAATATGAACTTTGACTTCTGTTCTTGCTTTTGTTAAATGGAGACAGCCGATTTGTGAACAATTTGTAATTATTCTTGCTCTGTGCATGTGGGGGTGTCTGCTGATCCGGACAGGTGACGAGTCTCAAGGCAGTTTCATTCGTACATAAAATAATAAAAAATGGAAGTTGAATTTTGAGCTCTGTTCTTCTTGATTACTTGATGGTTCTTGTACATGCAACACACACACACACACACACACACACACACACACACACACACACACACACACACACACACACACACACACACACACACACACTCACCTTCTTATCCGCCACTCATGCTCGCAGCCATGTATTTTGACACACACAGGATGCCATGATTAAAACATACTCCCCCCACTGGATTGTTTAATTTGATGGCCATGTGTCAGGGTTAGGGATGGGTCCTAGACGAACCCTGAAATATTCTGACTGACTGAGTCACTGATGTCGTTGGAGGGTTTCATGGATAGAGGAGTGTTTAATCATCACCACAAACAGACGTTTTGTTTTGGAAACCCCCTCGATAGAGTTCCCTAAACATACATTGCATCCAGAGTTTGTAATCCTGACGAGAATGGTAACGGTCGATGAATCAGTTCAATTTCAAGATAGAATGACACAAATTATATCAATATTCTGTGTCTGAATAATAGTTCCTTTGAAGTACATATATACAGTGGAAACACATTTAATTGATAAAGCAACTCGGAACGTTCAGCCACCTTTGTTGGGACAAATATCGCCCAAAAGTGGTCCAGGGATTGCACCTGCGTGACGCAATTGGTTTGTAAATAATTTTTAAATTATTTTTAAATCTGTTGAAATCTGTCCCCGTGGAGTCGATAAATGATATTAAATACGCCAGGCATGTGCTACCTCAACATTTCATTCCGAGAGATCGCCTGTTGTAGAGGGGGACAAATCACTGGACAGAGATTTCCAATGTTGAACATTTCCAATGTTGGATAAGTACGAGAGTGTGGACAGACTTTCTTATCACCTCTTCGGCTCTCTGCCGTGTTCCTTGACACATACAGGGTGCTGTGATTAAAACATGCTCCCCTACACTAGACTGGTGAGTTTGATGGCGATATGTCAGGGTTAAGGGCGGGTCCTGGACGAGCCCCCAAATGTTCTGAGTATGACTGGGTCGCTGAAGTCGTTGAGCGTTTCATGGATAGGAAAGTGTTTATTCATCAGCACAAAGAGACATTATTTTTGAAACCCCTTCGGTAGAGTCCTCCAAACATAACCTTCATCAAGGGTTTATGCTCTTGAGGAGATTGGTAAGAGTCGGTGATTCAATACAGTTTCACAAGCTACTATGCCATAATTTACTTCCATATTCTGTGTCTGACAAATGGTGCATATGTACAGTGGAAGCACCGTTAGCTGATAAGAGACCTCGGAAGGTTCAGTCACCATTGTTGGGATAAACTAACTCCCACAAATGGTCTAAATATAAATTCATCAGTTTATTCTGAATCTGTCACAGCGAGGATTGCACCTGCTTCACGTATTTGGTTTGTAAGAAAATTAAAAATCTTTTATTTAAAATCTGTAGAAATCTGTCTCCGTGGAATCTCTAAATGATATTAAAAACCTCAAGCATGTGTAATCTCAACATCTCATTCCGAGAGATCGACTGTAGCACAGGAGGACAAACCACTGGACAGAGAAAATGTCTGCAATGTTGGATATGTACTTGAGTGTGGGGAAAATATTGTACGTGTTCATTGCAGTCATAGGAGTTCCTGGTGAGTGAGCAGAGCAATTCATGTTTGCTATTTCTGTGTGTCAACCTCTGTGATCCTGTTTATGACCATTTTACAAGCTTCCAATTTGATGATCGTTGCACAAGTATCTGTCAGAGTTATCGATACTGTCAGTTCAACATTCTAATTTTTCATATTTAATGACGAGCAGCACTAAATCTCAGCCCCTTCTGTAAGTCACGGAATCGGCTCGAACGCTGTTTTCGTCATTAATAACACCTTGTCCAGAATTGTACCACTGCTGGGCACAGCCAATTTTCTGTGAAAGTGTGACTGGGAGGGCTGGACATTGGAGAGTTCACTGTTTCTCAGTTATTGATCAGAGAAATTCTCTGGTCCAGACTTTCACGTCTCCCTGTGGAGTCAGTCACAGTCGGATCCCGCTGCCTGTTGGTCAATAATTGGGTCTGATTACCTGAAACAGTCTGCATAGATCTGCTGCCGTGTGTTATCGAATTAAACTGCGCTGTAAAATAATCCATTAGCCGAGCCACTCAGTCTCTGGCTGCTAATCTGTCCCTCCAGTATTTTGGTGTGTTGCTCCCCTCTGTATCCCTTCTCGGTCACGGTCACATCAGATGCCGAGATTCCGGAGGGATGGTCATTCAGGGTGAAATCAGTGAAACCGGCTCCATCAGCGAATAGAATCGGGATCAGTAGCGATGGTCATCGTTCTTGCAGCTCTTTTGTTCTTCTTTTTTTTAATCGCCGATGGTGGAACACATGTCGTTATATCTCCACACTGAGGAAGGCAGGTCAAAGACATTGTGACCCGTGTCTGCTGTCAGATTAACAGCCGTTCACAGACTCCAACCATCCCGATCTTTAGCTGAAACCCGATCAGTGTTAAATCCCAGATAATGTCCAGTATCTGCTCTCTCTCTCTCTCTCTCTCTCTCTCTCTCTCTCTCTCTCTCTCTCTCTCTCTCTCTCTCTCTCTCTCTCTTTCTCCACAGTGAATCTAATGGCGATTGTGATCCTGTCCCGGGGAAAGTGCGGCCTCTCTACCTGCACCACTCGCTACCTGGTGGCCATGGCAGCGGCGGATCTACTGACCGTTGTCACCAAGGTCATTTTGTATCGAATCAATTGGTATTATTTCCCGAGGAGTTTTCTGAGCATCACCCCTGTGTGCAGTGTTATCGATGTACTGAGCTTCACAGCCACACACTGTTCTGTCTGGTTCACCGTCACTTTCACCTTTGACCGGTTTGTCGCCATTTGCTGCCAGAAGCTGAAAACAAAATATTGCACCGGGAAAACTGCGGCTGTGGTTCTAACAACAACCGGCGTACTGTTTTGCTTGAAAAACGTTCCTCGTTACTTTACTTGGAAACCCGGGATGATCATCAACAATGTACCGTGGCTCTGTGACACCAGGGATAATTGTTTCACTGACCCCAGATGGGTAGGGTATGATTGGCTGGATACGGTTTTAACTCTGTTCCTTCCTTTCGCTGGGATCCTGCTGCACAACGCTCTGACAGTCCGGCACATTTTACTGGCCAGTCGGGTCCGTAAGGGGCTGAAGGGTCACAACAAGGGGGAGAACCGCAGTGACCCGGAGATGGAGAGCAGGAGGAGGTCTGTGGTTTTACTCTTCACCCTCTCCGGCAGCTTCATCCTCCTGTGTATGACACTGGTTGTAAATTTCATATATTATCAGGTCTCAGGAAAAGGATTCTGTTTCAATGATTCTGAATGGATCTTTATCTGCGTCGGGGTTTTGCTGAGTGATTTCAGTTGCTGCACAAACACTTTTATTTACGGAGTGACACAGTCTAAATTTAGAGAGCAGGTGTTCGGCGCGGTGAAATATCCGGTCACATCGGTGTTTCAGATCATTCATAAAGGCGCGTCATAAGCAAAGCCACAGGCGGCCTCTGTGACTCCAGTCCGGGCTCCAGATCCTCACATTCACCGCCTGATCTCCCGGGTGTTATTCCCGGGCGGATTGGCCCATCGGCCGGCACCTCCTAGACATTGGAGTAGTGTGTGTGGGGGCAGGGACAAAACACCGTCAGGGAGACTCAGAATCTCATTGGCCGTGGAAGACAGTAAACTGCTACTCCGGAATGCCGCCCACCGATTGGTCTGTGGATATCCATCTTTTCCCATTCCCGCCCATCGAACGGACCAGCCAGACGTTCGAACAAAGCGGCGTGGAACTTGCTGGATGCTGGCTTGCTAATCCAATGTCAATCACCCCACTCTCACCCGTCCCTCTGAATAATTGGCTAACGTGAAGTAATAAGGCTTCATACATTTGAGTTATATTCACAATTTCTACCCTGCCCCTTTCCTTATAAAATGGCCACATTACCCCTCTGCTAACTAACCTATCACGTCTAATAACACTATAACCCTGAACAGAAAAGAAATGTGTGAACAACTAAGTTTCCTGAATGCGTCTAACATCGGGGGGATTTGACAAGTCAGAAATAAACTTCGTAGTCTTGACCACGAGAAAGCAGGTTTCTCGCATTCCACTGCAATCGTTTATTCCCATTGTATAACTTCACTGGTAGACTGGGGTATAGATACCCCACCCATCAGAGCTTCATTTATAGCTTCCCACATAACACCAGTTACATCAAGATACATTTTTCAGCTTCAAAATAATATTGATTTCCTGAGTAGGACAATATTTCTGAGCAGAGCAATGCACCACATCCGTTATAAGCATCAGAATCTTCATTTTGTGATTTACAATCCAGCAGTAAATTATCTTTAATGAGAGAGCTGGGATGCCGACATGTGTCCACTGACGTCACTATCTCTTCCCTTACTGGAAACACTTTATAACGATTCGCTTTAACTATTTACAAGACTGACTGACGTTCATATTAACTAATCATAGTCTGAGTTCTCATTTGACCGACAGGCACCGCAGCCAGTGACAGCAGGGGATAGAGGTACGTTTGAGCTACGATAGACCTGGTGGAATTCTGCCGTGTACTCAGCTTCTCCGTTTCGGCTCCATCGCCATGGCGGAGTTCAGCGAGTTGCTGCAGTCAGTGGTCGCCGGCCTCGGCTTTGACAAGGACGGGCGTGATTACCCTCCGGCGTCTTGGTGAGTCCTTTCCGGCAGATGTTTATGGAGGCTGAGGAAGAGTGTTGAAGCACAGAGGGAGTGAAGAGGTGAGACCATTGGATCTGAACTGCCAGACAGACACGTGGCCCCGCCAGTTTGACAGCTGCCGCCGATTTTGCGCGGTACCCGACGGAAGTTGTCGTTCCTATGCAAAGCGGGTGTTATTGAACAATTTGTGTCATTTGTCACCCTTTATATCATCCAACAAGTGCATCGTAACCGTGGGGCCTAATTGCCTCTATCGCGTCTGCTGCACCACTATCTCTGGCATTTATTCCAGACACACACCGCTACGAGCATGAAAAATAAAACTTGCAAAACATATCTCCTTTAAACATCCGAGTCGTTTAACATTACTGTCTAACATAAGGCTTTTGCGACAGCAGCGTGGGGAAAAGATACAAAATTACAATAAATTTCAAACTACATAAATGATGCAAAAGAGACACATCAGTTAGTATTACCCATTTCACCTTAAATACAGTCCTTCTGGTATCAGACAAATACAGGTTACCCACTCTTTCTGTTCCTCTCATATTCCGATAATCTTCTGTCAGGCTTCCCTCGACCTCTGCCGTTCCTGAGAACATATCCCTAAACTGTCTAAGCTCCTCTTATCCAGGCAGCATCCTGGTAAACGTTTTCCACTCACCGTCCAAAACCTTCACATTTTTCCTATTATAGAATTGTAACTGGGCAGGGCAGGAACTCAGTGTATCAATACTAAAGACAAGCAGTCCCGGCATCGTCTTTACCAACCCATCACCCTGTGTAGACACTTTTAGGCAGTTATGAACTGGGATCCTCCATAATCTTTGTGAATTTCCTCCGCAGTACTCCTGCAGAAAATATCCTTTGTATAGAAATCTAATCGGAACCGAATGCAACATTTCAAGAAACATACCAGGCCAGGCACCACCGATTGAGCGGAACAGAGATGACGTTTCGGGTGATGCCCTTCACTGTCAACCTTCACACTGGCCCTTCCAGGCTGACCTGCTGTTCCCTCAGCCTGCATCTCTCCCATCTTCCCTGAGCCATGCATTTGCTTGAATTGTTATCTCTGTCACACTGGCACAGGAGCCGAAGGGACTTTTCCTGCTCTCAGGGTTTATGACTAAACCTTTCCGATCTTGTACTGATCAATATAATTGTTTTTAAATTTCTATAAGTAAGGAACCACGAAGGAGTTAGTGTTTGGCCTCTTAAAGAGAGGTCAGATGGATAACTTCCCAGTGCCGAGTGGGATATACTGCACGTTATTCAGTGAGGTAGGTTGATGAAGTTACTGTGGACATGACAAATATAGTTCTGGTCTCTCCAGCCACAAACAAGCTCCCTGAAAAGCGATGATGAATGTTATTATATTATTTAAGAAGGGTGATACATAATCCTCAATAATATAGACACACGTCAGGGGTTGGGAGATTACTGAAGAGGACTTTTATGGATTCGATGTGGATTTACCGAACACGACACATAAGCAGACGTCCGGCTCTTGCAATCTGTGATGACATTTTCCAGTCTAGCTCTATTGACCTGTACCAGGACCATAGCTTTTTGTACCCCACCCATCCATGTACCAATCTTGAATTTTTCAAATGAGCCTCTTTTCACCACTTACTCATGCACTCATTCAACACACACACTGCACTCTGAGTAAAGACGTTCGCTCTCATAATCCCCTTAAAGATTTCACCTTTTACTATTAACCTACGACCTATTGTTCGTGTCTCACCCGACCTGAGGTGGAAAAGTCTCAGTTTGGGTGAGACTAAACCTGCTGAATCTTTCACTCCAACCCAGTTTCTCCAATTCTGCAGGCATTATTATAAAACTTCTCAGTCAACATTCACGCTTCTTGATATCTTTCTAATACTCCAGGGTGTCCTTTACTCTTTAACATTCCAATTCGTGTACTCAGTACTTTGATTCATGAAGGCCGATGTGCCAAAGGCTCTCTTCATGACCGTACTTTGGAATTATAGACCTGTATTCCCAGATACCTCTGTTCTCCGCAGACCACAATCCCCTACTGTAAGTCCTATTCTGGTTATTCCTGGCGATGGGTAACACCTCACACTGGTCTACATTATATTCCAACTGCAGAATTCGAAGTCCATTTATCTGGCTGCGACACTCATCAGAAATTTTGAGGTGGCTGAGGAAGAATGTTGATCGCTGTGACCGTCGGGAGCTGTAGTTTCTGTGCAAACCAGATGTTATTCTAAAGCAATTGAACTGGTCGTTTCATGTCTTACTGATCTAATCCCTTCTGCCAACACAAGGACCACATCCCTCCGTTATCTACACATTCATGTGGAATCTAATCGCCTCCATCGTATACGCCTCCGCCACCACCTCTGGCATTCATTCCAGGCACTTACCACAGTGAGTATGAAGAACAAAACTTGCAACGCATTCTCAGGTTTAACATTGCTCTACCATAAGGTATTTGTTTTATAGCAGCCGTGTCGTAAAGATACAAAAATACCCTGATTTTCTTTTTTAAAAACAGATAAATAGTGCAAAAAGTACCAGTGAAATAGTGTTCCTCTTTCTCCTGAAATGTGGTTGTGTTTCAATGAAGTGGTGTTTCTCCTTTCTGCTGTGCACGCTCTCTAGTATTAGACATATCCTCCTTAGGGAAAAGTACCGGTGGTTCAGATTGGCTGTGAGTCGCATATTCCGATGAATTTCTGCCAGAGCTCTATCGACCTCAGCCGCTGTAGAGAAAATATCCCTAAATTGCCCAAACTCTCCTCATCCGGGAAGCATCCTGCTAAACCTCTTCTACACACCGTCCAGAACCTCCAGAGTTTCCGTCTAACAGGACTTCAATACTGCAGTACGACAAAACTGAAGATTTATAAAAGTACAACATAACCACCGGGCACTGTATCTCAGTGCCTCGAGTACTAAAGACAAACAGGCCCGAGATCCATTCCATCACCCTGTGCAGCCACTTTCACGGAGTTACGAGCTAGGATCCGCAACAATTCTTGTGAATCTCCTCTGGAGTTCTCCAGCACAAAATATCCCCTCTGCATCAACTCTATCAAAACCTTTCGCTATTAGATAGGTTTCAATGAGGACACCCCTCGTTCTTCTGAAATGCAATGTATACAGACCCAGAGCCAGCAAACATTCTTTATATGACAAGCCTTTCAAAGCTGGAATCATTTTCGAGAACCTCCATTGCAGATACGGCCCAGTGCATCACGGGTAAAGCCCTCCCAACCACTGAGCACATCTACATGAAATGCTGTCGTAGGGAAATAGCATCGAGCAATGGAGATCCCCACCACCCAGGTCATGCTGATATCAGCAGATAGAAGGTACAAGGGTATCAGGACATGGACCACAAGTTTCAGGAAGAGTTACTACCCTTCCACCACATCAGGGTCTTGAATAATAAGAGATCACTGCACTCAACTTCACTTGCCCCATCATTGAAATATTCCCAGAACCAATGATCTCACTTTATGGCACTCTATATCTCATTATCTCATGTTCTCGTTATATATTGTTATTTATTTATATTTCCATTTGCACAGTTTGCAGTCTTTTGTACTCTGGTTGATCTCTCATTGATCCTGTTATAGTTACTAATCTGTAGATTGCCTGACTTTGCCCTCTAAAATGAATCTCAGGGTTGTATATCGTAACGATAATGTACTTTGATAATAAATTTACTCTGAACTTTTGTTTATTTATTTATTTATTAATTTTTCAGAGAATTACATAAAATGAATAGAATATTAGAATAGTGAAAAATTAATATTGCCCCTCTCCCCTTAACCCTCCCCCCCTTAGACCCCTATCTGAAAAAAAGAAAAGAAATAAAAAAGAAAAAAGAAAGAAAGAAAAAAGATAGAAAGATTGCCTGGATATCGGAGGATCCCCACATGCTCCATGGATTTCAAAATAACTTCAGCTTTTATTTTCCCCAAATATCTTATAATTTTATCTTCAAAGGACCTACATATTTAATCCTATCTTTTGTAAATAGGGGTGCCAAATTTTCAAAAATATATATTATTCATTTCTTAAATTATAAGTATTTTTAAGTGGAATGCAGCTATATATTTCATTATTAAAACGATCCATAGTTAAATATGAATCTGATTTCCAAGTAACTGCAATAGCCTTTTTGGTTACTGCCAATGCAATTTGTATAATTTTTTCTGATATTTATTCAATTTAGGTTTCGGTATTATCCCTTCAATATCACCTAATAAAAATAATATTGGGCTATGTGGGAGTTGTATTCTAATAATTTGTTCCAGTAAAAGTCTTAAATTTATCCAAAAAGGTTGAATTTTAGAACAGGACCAAGTAGAATGTAAAAAGGTACCAATTTCTTGATTACATCGAAAACATTGGTCAGATAAATTTGAATTTAATCTATTTATTTTCTGTGATGTTATATATAATTGATGTAAAAAATAAATTGTACTAATCTAAGTCGGACATTTATTGTATCTATCATACTATCAAGACATAGTCTTGACCAATTATTTTTCATCAATTTTAATATTCAAATCAGTTTCCCATTTTTGTCTTGATTTATGTCCTGGTTTAATTGTCTGTTTTTGAATCAAATTATACATACAAGATGTAATTTTTTTAATTTTTCCTTTTTGAATTAAGATTTCTATTTCATTAGGTTTTGGCATTAACATTGTTTGACCCAGTTTATCTCGTAAATAGGCCTTTAATTGAAAATAACAGAAAAGAGTGTTATTTGATATTTTATATTAATTGTTAATTGATCAACCGACATCAATATACCACCTTCAAAACAGAACCCTATATATCTGATCCGTTTTTGAAACCAGTTATGTAAAAGTTGATTATCCATTGTGAAAGGAATAAGCCTATTTTGAATTAAAGTTCTTTTTGCTAGTAAGGATTTCTTTATTTCATCATCCATATTTACCTTATTCCATAAATCAATCAAATGTCTTAATATAAGAGATTCTTTCTCTTCTCATATCCATTTGGATTCCCATTTATTTATAAAATCTTCTGGAATATTTTCTCCGGTCTTATCTAGTTCTATTCTAATCCATGCCGGTTTTTCTTCATCAAAAAATATGCAATAAATCTAAGTGGATTTGCTTTGTAATAATTCTTAAAATTTGGAAGTTGTAACCCTCCTAAATCAAATTTACATGTCAATTTTTTCAACGATATTCTTGACATCTTTCCTTTCCAAAGAAACTTCCTCACACATTTCTTCAATTCTTGAAAAAAAAGACTGAGGCAGTTGTATTGGTAATGTTTGGAATAAATATTGCAATCTAGGATATATATTCATTTTTACAGCATTAACTCTACCTAATAATGTTATTGGTAACATCATCCATTTATCAAGATCTTCTTTTATTTTTTTTCAATAATGGCAAATAATTTAGTTTATATAAATTCTTTATATCATTATCGACTCTTATATCTAAATATTTTATACCATTTGTTGGCCATCTAAATTGAGTTACTAGTCGACATAGACTATAATCTCCTTTGGTATGGGGTAAAATTTCACTTTTATCCTAGTTTACTTTATACCCAGATATTTTCCCATATTCTTCCAATCTAAATGATAATTTTTTTGCAACGATCGCAATGGGTTTGTTAAATAAATCAGAACATCATCAGCAAATAAATTAATCTTATATTCTTCTTGGTTAACTCTGAAGAATATTTCTAAGTCCGTTCTCATTATTTCAGCTAATGGTTCTACCGCCAATACAAATAAGGCAGGTGATAATACGCAGCCTTGTCTAGTTGACCTTGTTAAGTGAAATGATGTTGAAATTTGATCATTTGTCACTACTTTAGCCTGAGAACTAATATTTAAGGTTTTAATCCATTTTATAAAAGATTTTCCTAACTCATATTTTTCCAATACCTTAAATAAAAATCCCATTCCAAGCTATCAAATGCTTTTTCTGCATCCAAAGCAACTGCCACACTCATTTCCTTTCTTTTTTGTGCCAGATGAATTATGGTAAATAACCGAGTTACATTATCCGTCGATTGTCTATTTTTAATAAAGCCTGTTTAATCCATATGTATTAATTTTGGTAAATATTGGGATATTCTATTAGATAAAATTTTTGCTATTATTTTATAATCTGTATTCAACAAAGAGATAGGCCTATATGATGTTGGTTTTAAAGGATCTCTATCTTTTTTTGGCAGTATTTGTGTTGCCTTTATGGCATTTGTTTAGTTTATTATATTTTCGCTTTAGTAATTCGTTTGTTATCGTTTTCTAGTTAAAGTTAAGATTGTTTAAAGTAAATTCGTTGTCTGTGATATATCGCGGCATGCGATGACGTCACATCCGGTTTCGCCGCGTCTTGTGGGAAAATACCGGTTTGGAGAAACGGGAAGGAGGGGGCTCACATGTGCAGGATCAGCGCGAGAAAAGTTTTCTTTCTACGCACTAGAAACATCAGTGAAGCAACGCCGTAAGTTCACGAGATAATCGATATGTTGAATTAAAAATGTTAACGCTGACTCTGTTAAAAGTAATGACGGTTGATAAGGTTTATGTTTTTGTTATTTAAAGAGTTGCGGATAGTTTGTGTTGAAGTGTATTTAAAGCAGTCAATGGCGTAGGTAGATTCTGACTGTATGTTGCACTTTCATCTAATATAGTTGTTGTAGTTTTACTTTTGCAAGTATTTACGATGTAAATGTGTTATCAAGAATGAAACTAACACTGTACATATTTTGTATTGTTTTATCAGCAGTTTTCACCATACGTTAATGTGGAAGAGTGAACAGTAAACGGTTAATCTTACTGGGACCGCCTCATTGACTGGTTTATGCTTGGTGTTTAGTTCAGAGTTCTTTTACACCTGAACGAGAACACTACAGTGAAAAGGCGGCATTATCAGGTGTTTCAAGTGCTGCAATAACAACTCGATCCAGCATCAAGTCGTTGCCATCCAGCGACAGGGGCAGTAGGGCATCATCAAGTAAGGCCGCCCATGCAAGAGCTAAGGCAGAAGCCGCCAAGGTGCGAGCGTTGTACGCCGAACAAGAAGCAAAATTGAAAAAGGAAGCTGCTGCCAGAGAAGCCGAAATCCAGAAGGAAGCGGCTGCCAGAGAAGCCAAAAACCAGTTGGAAAGGGTAAGGATAGCGTCAGAGTTAGAAGTGCTGACGCTACACCGAGAAGCCGAAGCTGCCAGGGTGGAAGCAGAGTTAATACAAAATGCTGAAGAAATGCATGATCTGGTTGACGTAAAATCTACTTCAGAAAAGATCAGATTGGAACGCACAAGCGACTATGTCGAACTCAAATAGACCGGAAGATTCGTTCTTCGTCTCCACACTTATACGCTAACGCCCCATTTCATAAGGAGTCTCAGAGAGGCCCAATTGCATCACATTCACCTGAGGAAGACAATTTACCCTTGCAACTCCGCGATGAATTCAAGAATGAAAGGACCGATGACAAATACTTCTCGACACCAAACTTACCAGATTTGGCGAGAACAGAGGCAAAGGCTGAATTCAGGACAGCAAATTCCATAACAGATGTACGCCCTCAGTCATATACCCGCCGACATATTCCCCAGCCCGCATGCCACTTGCAGTTGAACCCTGGGCACAGTATTTAGCACGACGAGATCTCGTCACTTCAGGACTATACCAGTTTGACGATAAACCTGAAAATTACCGAGCATGGTACTCCACATTCGCCAACGCTATCCACGGAGTCCAGCTCAGAGCAACACAAGAGTTGGATCCTATGGCGAAATGGTTGAGAAAAGAATCATGCGAACAGGTGAGACGCATACGCTCAGTGTACATTAACAACCCCAAGCTAGCCTTAAGCAAAGCATGAGAGAGACTTCGGGAGTGCTATGCGGCCCCTGAAATTATTGAAGCGGCACTATTTGGAAGTCTGGAACATTTTCCTAAGGTGTCAGCCAAGGACCACACTAAGTTAAGAGAGCTCGGAGATTCAAGGCACCAAAGAAGATGGCTATTTAACTGGTCTATCATACCTAGATACTTCATACGGGATTAGACAAATCGTGGACAAACTTCCACTTGGGCTGCAGGAAAGGTGGGTGTCTGTTGTCTCAGAGTACAAGGAAGAGAACGAAGGTCGATTCCCTCCCTTTGAGTATTTCACTAGGTTTGTGTGCAAGGAGGTGAAGAAGCGAAACGACCCTAGCTTCATGAGTCCAGGTAGCAGTACAATTTACACCAAGCCAGTTAAATCCACTTCGAATAATTTTAACATCAATAAACCTGTCTCAGTGCTTAAGACTGAAGTCTTTACAACTAACAATGACCCTAGCAAGAATTGTCCATTGCATAACAAACCTCACCCCTCAAAAAATGCAGAACGTTTAGGAAAAAAATCCTTGAAGAGAGAATGGCCCTTCTCAAGGAGAAAAAATATGTTTTAAATGCTGTTCCTCTACCTCTCACCTTGCTAGAGAGTGTACGATCGCCGTGAAGTGCTCGGAATGTAATAGCACTAATCACGATGGGGCCATGCATCCCGGCCCGTTACCGCAAACCGACAAACCTCCTTCACTCTCGCAACAGGACGGCGGGGAGGGAGATGCTTACTCCAAGACACCTGTTGTCAGCTTGAGCTGCACAGAAGCTTGCGGTCAAGCTCAGTCAAGCCATTCTTGTTCAAAGATCTGCCTCACTAAGGTGTACCCTAAGGGAGCCAAAGACAAGGCCATCAAAGCCTATGTAATTCTGGACGATCAGAGCAATCGCTCACTAGTCAGACCAGAGATCTGTGACTTGTTCAATATTGAGAGTAATTAGTTCCCATACTACCTTAGAACTTGCTCAGGCAACATGGAAACTTATGGAAGGAAGGCAGAAGGCTTCCAGTTCGAGTCGCTGGATGGTAAAGTTGTTATCTGTCTCCCTCCGCTCTTAGAGTGCAATGAAATTTTGAATAACCGCACTGAGATCCCGACGCCAAGTGGAGTCCTACACCAGCCACATCTCCACCACATTGCCAAGCACATCCCTGAAATGGATCCAAAAGCAGAAATACTCCTGCTATTAGGAAGAGACGTTCTCCAGGTGCACAAGGTCAGGCAGCAGGTCAATGGACCACACGACACCCCCTTTGTGCAACGCCTGGATCAGGGTTGGGAGGTGAAACATGGTTGCAGGAAGGGTGTGATTGGCAATATTCCTGGATTTAGTTGCTTCAGGTGTGATAGAGTAGGAGGGGCTAGAGGAGGAGGTGTTGGTGTTGCATTGCTTGTCCGAGAAAATCTTATGGCGGTGCTTTGGAAGGATAGATTACAGAGCTCCTCTAGGGAGGCTATTTGGGTGGAATTGAGGAATGGGAAAGGTGTAGTAACACTGATAGGAGTGTATTATAGGCCACCTAATGGGGAGCGTGAGTTGGAAGAGCAAATGTGTAAGGAGATAGCAGATATTTGTAGTAAACACAAGGTGGTGATTGTGGGAGATTTTAATTTTCCACACATAGATTGGGAAGCTCATTCTGTAAAAGGGCTGGATGGTTTAGAGTTTGTGAAATGTGTGCAGGATAGCTTTTTGCAACAATACATAGAAGTACCGACTAGAGATGGGGCAGTGTTGGATCTCCTGTTAGGGAATGCGATAGGTCAGCTGACAGATGTATGTGTTGGGGAGCACTTCGGGTCCAGTGATCACAATAGCTTTAGCTTCAATATAATTATGGAGAAGGACAGGACTGGACCTAGAGTTGAGATTTTTGATTGGAGAAAGGCTAACTTTGAGGAGATGCGCAGGGATTTAGAGAGAGTGGAATGGGTCAAGTTGTTTTATGGGAAGGATGTAATAGAGAAATGGAGGTCATTTAAGTGTGAAATTATGAGGGTACAGAATCTTTATGTTCCTGTTCGGTTGAAAGGAAAGGTTAAAGGTTTGAAAGCGCCATGGTTTTCAAGGGATATTAGAAACTTGGTTCGAAAAAAGAGGGATGTCTACAATAGATATAGGCAGCATGGAGTAAAGGAATTGCTCGAGGAATATAAAGAATGTAAAAGGAAACTTAAGAAAGAGATTAGAAAAGCTAAAAGAAGTTACGAGTTTGGTTTGGCAAATAAGGTGGAAGTAAATCCGAAAGGCTTCTACAGTTATATTAAAAGCAAGAGGATAGTGAGGGATAAAATTGGTCCCTTAGAGAATCAGGGTGGTCAGCTATGTGTGGAGCCGAGGGAGATGGGAGAGATTTTGAACGATTTCTTCTCTTCGGTATTCACTAAGGAGAAGGATATTGAATGGTGTAAGGTGTGGGAAACAAGTAAGGAAGTTATGGAACCTATGACAATTAAAGAGGTGGAAGTACTGGCGCTTTTAAGAAATTTAAAAGTGGATAAATCTCCGGGTCCTGACCGGATATTCCCCAGGACCTTGAGGGAAGTTTGTGTAGAGATAGCAGGAGCTCTGACGGAGATCTTTCAGATGTCATTAGAAACAGGGATTGTGCCGGAGGATTGGCGTATTGCTCATGTGGTTCCATTGTTTAAAAAGGGTTCTAGAAGTAAGCCTGGCAATTATAGACCTGTCAGTTTGACATCAGTGGTGGGTAAATTAATGGAAAGTATTCTTAGAGATAGTATTTATCTGATTAGGAGTAGCCAGCATGGATTTGTGCGTGGAAGGTCATGTTTGACAAACCTTATTGAATTTTTTGAAGTAGTTACGAGGAATGTTGACGAGGGTAAGGCAGTGGATGTAGTCTATATGGACTTCAGCAAGGCCTTTGACAAAGTTCCACATGGAAGGTTAGTTAAGAAGGTTCAGTCGTTAGGTATTAATGCTGGAGTAATAAAATGGATTCAACAGTGGCTAGATGGAGATGCCAGAGAGTAGTGGTGGATAATTGTTTATCGGGATGGAGGCCTCAGGGATCTGTTTTGGGCCCAATGTTGTTTGTAATATACATAAATGATCTGGATGATGGGGTGGTAAATTGGATTAGTAAGTATGCTGATGATACTAAGGTAGGAGGTGTTGTGGATAATGAGGAGGGTTTTCAAAGCTTGCAGGGAGATTTATGCCGGTTAGAAGAATGGGCTGAACGTTGGCAGATGGAGTTTAATGCTGAGAAGTGTGAGGTTCTACATTTTGGCAGGAATAATCCAAATAGAACATACAGGGTAAATGGTAGGGCATTGAGGAATGCAGTGGAACAGAGAGATCTAGGAATAACAGTGCATAGTTCCCTGAAGGTGGAGTCTCATGTAGATAGGGTGGTGAAGAAGGCTTTTGGAACGCTGGCCTTTATAAATCAGAGCATTGAGTACAGAAGTTGGGATGTAATGTTAAAATTGTACAAGGCATTGGTAAGGCCAAATTTGGAATATTGTGTACAGTTCTGGTCACCGAATTATAGGAAAGATATCAATAAATTAGAGAGAGTGCAGAGACGATTTACTAGGATGTTACCTGGGTTTCAGCACTTAAGTTACAGAGAAAGGTTGAACAAGTTAGGTCTCTATTCATTGGAGCGTAGAAGGTTGAGGGGGGATTTGATCGAGGTATTTAAAATGTTGAGAGGGATAGATAGAGTTGACGTGAATAGGCTGTTTCCATTGAGAGTAGGGGAGATTCAAACGAGAGGACATGATTTGAGAGTTAGGGGGCAAAAGTTTAAGGGAAACACGAGGGGGTATTTCTTTACTCAGAGAGTGATAGCTGTGTGGAATGAGCTTCCTGTAGAAGTAGTAGAGGCCAGTTCAGTTGTGTCATTTAAGGTAAAATTGGATAGGTATATGGATAGGAAAGGAGTGGTGGGTTATGGGCTGAGTGCGGGTAGGTGGGACTAGGTGAGATTAAGAGTTCGGCACGGACTAGGAGGGCCGGAATGGCCTGTTTCCGTGCTGTGATTGTTATATGGTTATATGGTTATATGGTAATAGGAGACATGTGCCTTGGCATTGTACACAAACCGACTGTTAATACACTCAAGACCAATGTGCTAGAGAGTGGCCGCCATTCCATTTTTCAACCCTGCACAAGTCTCATGCGTATCAAGGAAGCACGACAAGGCTTTAACAAATGTAAAGTAACCGACAAGACGCTGGGTCAGTCAGTCTTCGCTCAAACTGAGCATGATAATAAACTTGCTTCATCAGCACAAGACGCCATTTTCTTAAAAATAATGGACACCAAGGTCTTCAGAGATGAAGCAAATAATTGGGTCGCCCCACTACCTTTCAGAGCACCACGCCAGTGCTTGCCAAACAACAAAGAGCAGGCAGTCAAGCGGTTCACGTCCTTGCAAAAAACCCTGAAAAGGAAACCTGAGATGCAGCAACAATACGTAGCATTTATGGAGAAGATCTTCACTAATGGACATGCTGAAGTAGCACCGCCACTGAGGGAAGGCGAGGAGTGCTGGTACCTCCCAACCTTTGGGGTTTACCACCCACAAAAGCCCAATCAGATCAGGGTGGTCTTTGACTCCAGTGCTCAGTGCGCTGGTATCTTCCTTAATGACGTGCTCCTTACAGGCCCCGACCTCAACAATACCCTTCTCGGGGTCCTGCTGCGCTTCCGGAAGGAGAAGGTCGCAATCTTAGCAGACATCCAGCACATGTCCCATTGTTTCTTAGTACAGGAGGACCTTTGCAATTCCCTCCGTTTCTTATGGCACAAATGTAACTTCCTTCGCACTGCGGACGAATTGGCCCAGGCAAAGGACGTCATCTTTAAAGCAACTCAAAGAGCGGCTTTTGCAGGGGAGTTTTCAGCTCTCCAAGCTAATAAACCAATACCAAAGGACAGGCCTTTGTGGAAATTCAACCCGATCCTGAAGAACGATTTCATCTGCATCGGAGGCCGGTTAATACACTCTCACCTTCCAGCTGCAGAAAAGAGTCCAGTAATCCTGCCCAAAGACAGCCATGTGTCCTTACTGCTCACTCGCCATCACCATGAACAGGTAAATCATCAGGGCCGTCACCTGACGGAAGGAGCAATAAGGGCAGCGGGACTGTGGATCTTGGGAGGTAAAACACTGATCAATTCAGTACTTCATAAGTGCGTAACCTGCAGGAAACTGTGAGGCAGGTTGGAAGTTCAACGTATGGCGGACCTCCCACCAGAACGCGTCGAAGCCTGTCCCCCTTTTACATATGTGGGGCTCGATGTATTTGGTCCCTGGACTATCACTACGAGACGCACCAGAGGAGGACAAGCAGAGAGCAAGCGGTGGGCCATCATGTTTAGCTGCATGAGTTCAAGAGCGGTACACATTGAGATCATCGAATCTTTACATACATCCAGCAGCATTAACGCTCTCAGACGCTTCTTTGCGCTAAGAGTCCCTGCAAAACAGTTAAGGTCTGATTGCGGCACGAACTTTGTTGGAGCGTCCAAGGAGCTGGGGATGGAAAAAACGGTGCAAAGGTACCTCAGTGAGCAGGGATGCAACTGGGAGTTCAACACACCGCGCGCCTCTCACATGGGAAGCGCATGGGAGCGGATGATTGGTATCGCCAGAAGAATTCTATATCAATGTTTCTGCAGCAACACACCCGATTGACCCTCGAGGTACTGTGCACACTAATGGCAGAGGTCACAGCCATTATAAATGCACGACCACTCCTACCTGTGTCTTCTGACCCGGAAAACCCATTCATACTCTCGCCATCAATGCTCCTTACGCAGAAGGCAGGACCACCCCCCCCCCCCCACCCATTCACCAGGGGACTTCTCTGATAAGGATTTGTACACAAAGCAATGGAGACAGGTCCAGGCTCTGGCAAATCGGTTCTGGTCCCAAGGTGATGTGAAAATTTACCAAAGGCCGGTTACAGAAGTCATTCTACTTCTACCTAAGGACTGATGTAGAGACTGAAGTTTTGTATTATGTTCATTGTGACCCTACGAAGGTCAAGCGGGGAGTGTGTTGCTTTTATGGCATTTGTTTAGTTTATTATATTTTCGCTTTAGTAATTCGTTTGTTATCGTTTTCTAGTTAAAGTTAAGATTGTTTAAAGTAAATTCGTTGTCTGTGATATATCGCAGCATGCAATAACGTCACACCCGGTTTCGCCGCGTCTTGTGAAAAAATACCGGTTTGGAGAAACGGGAAGGAGGGGGCTCACATGTGCAGGATCAGTGCAAGAAAAGTTTTCTTTCTACGCACTAGAAACATCAGTGAAACAACGCCATAAGTTCACAAGATAATCGATATGTTGAATTAAAACTGTTAACGCTGATTCTGTTAAAAGTAATGACGGTTGATAAGGTTTATGTTTTTGTTATTTAAAGAGTTGCGGATAGTTTGCGTTGAAGTGTATTTAAAGTAGTCAATGGCGTAGGTGGATTCTAACTGTATGTTGCACTTTAATGTAATATAGTTGTAGCTTTACTTTTGCAAGTATTTACGATGTAAATGTGATATCAAGAAGGAAACAAATACTGTATATGTTTTGTATTGTTTTATCAACAGTTTTCACCATACGTTAATGTGGAAGAGTGAACAGTAAACAGTTAATCTTACTGCGATCCTGTCTTCATTGACTACGGTTTACCTCGGTCTTCAGTTCAGAGTTATTTACTCCCGTGCGAGAACACTACAGTACTATTATGATCGCTGTCGAAAAAGATTGTGGGAGTTTATGCGTTCTCCCCACTTGATATATTAACTCAATTAAAGGAGGGATTAATAAATCTTTAATATTTTGATAAAATTCAGGCGGTCAAACCGTCTTCTCCTGGGGATTTATTACTCTGAAGTGTTCCTAAAGCCTCTTCAACCTCTTTTAATGTAAAGGGAATATCTAGTCCTTTCTGTTCTTCCAAATTTAATTTTGGAAGAGTTATTTGTAATAAAATATTGTCTATCTCAGCAATCTCATTTTGTGATTCTGATTGATATAATTCGGAGTATTTTTTTTTTAAAGTTTCATTAATTTCTGAAGGTTTATAAGTAATCTTATTTGCACTTGTTCTAATTGCATTTATTGTTTTAGAAGCCTGTTCTGTTTTCAACTGCCAAGCAAGACTTTTGTGTGATCTTTCACCTAATTCGTAATATCTCTGTTTAGTTCTCATAATTACTTTTTTCTGTTCCATACGTCTGGAATGTATTATATTGTAATTTTTTATTGACAAGTTGTTTTCGCTTTCCTTCTGTCGGATATCTTTGGGATTCTTTTACTAATCTTGTAATCTCTTTTTCTATTTGATCTATTTCTACCATATATTCCTTCTTAATTTTAGAAGAATAACTTATTATCTGACCCCTGAAATATGCTTTAATCGCTTCCCATAATATAAGTAATGAGGCAGTGTTTTCCGTCTTAGAGATCAGTAAGGTGTATAATTCCTCAGGGCCTGGTCGGATATACCGCAGATTATTGAGAGAGGCAGGAGAGGAGATTACTGGGGAGTTAAACAATATATTTGTGTTCTCTTCAGACAAAAGGAAGATCACTGAATGTCACTGAAGATCGCCCCGATGAATGTTATTCCATAGTTTAAGAAGTGGAATTGATATTCCTGGAAAACATAGACTGGAGAGTCTCACGTGAGGGGTAGGGACGTTACTGGAGAGGATTCTCAGGGATAGGATGGAGAGTTATCGAACCCCACTCACATAAACAGATCCCCTGGTTCTTCTGATTCGTGATGGCCATTATTTTGTGTCTAGTCCCATTAACCTGCACCAGGGCCAACGTTTAATGCCCTTCGCATCCATGTAGCTGTCCGAATGTCTACTAAATGTTGCAATTTAAACTGCATTCACCACTTCTCTTTCTACACTCACACTGCCCTCTGGGTAGAGAAGTTATGAAGAGGAACTTAGAGCTGTTCACCCTCTCAACTCCAGATCCATGGATCTAAATAGGGGCTCGCCTCTCTCCATTCCTCCTGCAGTCCGCAACCGGCTCATTTGTTTTTGCGACACTGAGCGAGAGGATGTTTTCTTGACACCACTGTGTCAGGGTGATGACTTCATCTCTGTAGGCTGCATCGTTATTATTTTAGATTAGGCCAATCAGTGTCGAGTCGTGATCAAATTTAATTAGCAGATTGGAGCTGTAGGTGGAGATACAGTCATGGGTTTACAAAGAGTAAAGGAGGGGACTCAGGACACAGCCCTGAGGGGCACCTGTGTTGAGGGTCAAAGGGACAAAGGGGAGGGAGCCAAGTCTAACTACCCGCTGGCGATCTGACGGGAAGTCCAGGATCCAGTAACACAAGGCAGGGTGAGGGCCGAGTTCTGGAGGGAATTATTCACTCTTCACCTATGTAACGCTCAGGGAAGGTCTCACTCGTGATGTAACGGGTTCTCTGTAGCAGCAGTGTTTGGGTTATGATTGGAGATGACGGGGGTTTGGAATGTTTGACGTCCAGTGAGGGGAGTGGTTTTGCTCGAGAGCGAGGCATCCGTGGGCTTGTGCTCGGCAGAAGATGGAGAGAGAAGATGCCAGGCCGGGGAAGTGTAGACTGCGGGACGGAGTGGACTTGGAATGGGGTCGGAGGACGACGGCGCCCGGGGTAAATCGATGGAGAGCGAACGGACGGGAAAACAGTGAGCTCCAACGTGCGCGTTAGACTGTTTCATTACAATGGGCCCTCTTTCATTTGGTTTTCTTCACTGACCCTATGGTCAAATAAAAAATTATAAAGCGCAATGGTTTAATTGCATGTTGTGTTATTTAGTAGTACTGATTTGTAACCGGGCAACACATCACGCAACATCCACATAAACGATATTTCTCAAGTTTGGCTGGGCCGGAGGCTGTCGTTCCCTGGTCTCACACCGCTAGCCGAACCTGAGGGCGACAATTGTGGGGGTAACGCTCGGGATTGATTTCGATGGATCTTCTGTGATTGCGCTGAGCATTAAATCAGCGGGTTAGCACGAGGAAATCTGTAGATGCTGGAAATTCAAGCAACAGACACAAAATGCTGGTGGAACACAGCAGGCCAGGGAGAAGCACTGTCGACGTTTCGGGCCAAGACCCTTTGTCAGGACTAACTGAAAGGAAAGATATTAAAAGATTTGAAAGTCGGAGGGGGAGAGGAAAATGCGAAAGGATATGAGAAGACCTGAGGTGTGGGGTGAATCTGAGAGCCGGAAAGGTGATTGGCAAAAGGGATACAGAGCTGGAGAAGGGAAAGGATCATGGGACGGGAGGCCTAAGGAGAAAGAAAGGGGGAGGGCAGCACCAGAGGGAGATGGAGAACAGGCAGAGTGATGGGCAGAGAGAGAGAGAGAAAAAGAGAGGAGGGGGGAGAAATCTAAACACATTAGGTTTGGGGTAAGAAGCAAATCAATGTGCAGCCCCATTTCCATGTGCACTACCAAACCCGCTGGCATCCCCACAAACGCATCAGATTATCCCAGAGCAGGAATCATAAAATAGGTGCCTCCATCTTAAAATGTTCTAACTTCAAACTGTATTAATTATTAAAGTATCTATGTGCGTCTGCTTCACTCTGTGATTATATCCGTCCGCATGTGTGTCTGTCCGTCTTTGTGTGTGTTTGTGTCAGATACTAGCCAGCAGACAGCACTCGGTGTTTGTCGAGACAGCGCGCCTACTTTGGACACCTGACTAGTGTTGAGGAAACCCTTCAGGGCACCAGAAGGACGTGTGTACGCTGGTTCGGGGAATTATACAACATTGCATTGTTTGTATGGGATACACAATATCATGGATTTTATTCTGAAGAGGGGAGATCTCGGAGAGTCTCTGCTGTTACCAACCCGCAGGTTTCGTTTACTGTGGACTGACGCTTTAAGCGCCTGAGTGAGGCGGGAGTATGACGTCATTCTCAGGTTGTCGCGGTGTGTGCAGAAGAAAATACAGAGACACAGGGAGAGGGAGAGAGAAGGTGAGGGAGGGAGAGGGAGAGGGGAAAGGGAGGGAGAGAGTGAGAGACAGAGGGAGAGGGAGAGAGGGGGAGAGAGAGAGAGAGAGAGGGAGAGAGAGAGAGAGAGAGAGAGAGAGAGAGAGAGAGAGAGAGAGAGAGAGAGAGAGAGAGAGAGAGAGAGAGAGAGAGAGAGAGAGAGAGAGGAGAGAGAGAGAGAGAGAGAGAGAGAGAGAGAGTGAGAGAGAGAGAGAACAGCTACTTTGGCAGTCTTCGCAAGACTTGGAACTACGAACTACCGGGGCAAGTTTGCTCCAGAATGTGTGATTGTCACTTCGTATAATCCACAGGAGTGGATTTTGGGTTATCTTGTGGGACCACTTACGTGTTAACCCTTGCCTGGGTATGTTGTGTGGTAACCTCTGGAAAAAGATATTCCTGTGACAGGTCGTTTTCGGTGATAATTCGTATGTGGATTTGGAACGGTGACGGACAAGATCTACGGCGGCTGTTATCTCGTTTTTCCAGCGTGGAACCTGTGGAATACTTGGTACTTGCCTTCTCTCTCCAGTACAACGTCCATTGCAAATATCTCTTCCCCATCATTTATTCCGTGGATGACTGAACTTTCCTGCTTTACCATCGCAAGACTCTGAGCCTTATTCCCCCAAGCTCAATAGTTGGGAGTTATATTTACACAAATACAAACAAAACATTGTTAACTTTGGTTTATCTTGGTTAAGTTACTATATTAAAAGTAGTTACTAATAAAGACAGTGGTTTTAACATCAAAACCAGACTCCATGTGTAATCTATTGCTGTTGTTCGTTTCTAAAACGTTACATAGATAGATAGATAGATAGATAGATACTTTATTCATCCCCATGGGGAAATTCAACATTTTTTCCAGTGTCCCATACACTTGTTATAGCAAAAACTCATTACATACAATACTTAACTCAGTAATAATATGATATGCATCTAAATCACTAACTCAAAAAGCATTAATAATAGCTTTAAAAAAAAGTTCTTAAGTCCTGGCAGTTGAATTGTAAAGCCTAATGGCATTGGGGAGTATTGACCTCTTCATCCTGTCTGAGGAGCATTGCATCGACAGTAACCTGTCGCTGAAACTGCTTCTCTGTCTCTGGATGGTGCTATGTAGAGGATGTTCAGGGTTTTCCATAATTGACCGTAGCCTACTCAGCGCCCTTCGCTCAGCTACCGATGTTAAACTCTCCAGTACTTTGCCCACGACAGAGCCCGCCTTCCTTATCAGCTTATTAAGACGTGAGGCGTCCTTCTTCTTAATGCTTCCTCCCCAACACGCCACCACAAAGAAGAGGGCGCTCTCAACAACTGACCTATAGAACATCTTCAGCATCTCACTGCAGACATTGAATGACGCCAACCTTCTAAGGAAGTACAGTCGACTCTGTGCCTTCCTGCACAAGGCATCTGTGTTGGCAGTCCAGTCTAGCTTCTCGTCCAACTGTACTCCCAGATACTTGTAGGTCTTAACCTGCTCCACACATTCTCCATTAATGATCACTGGCTCCATATGAGGCCTAGATCTCCTAAAGTCCACCACCATCTCCTTGGTCTTGGTGATATTGAGACGCAGGTAGTTTGAGTTGCACCATATCACAAAGTCCTGTATCAGTTTCCTATACTCCTCCTCCTGTCCATTCCTGACACACCCCACTATGGCCGTGTCATCATTTGTTAACACTGCTCAATACATTTGAGTAGGTTGAACCGGGACTAAAAGAGTGAACATATGAGGAGCATTTGATGACTCTCGGCCTGTACTCGTTAAGTTTAGAAAAATGAGGCAGAAATCACATTGAAACCAACCGAATATTGAACTAACACAGAACAGAGTGGAGACCTGGGGAGGCAGATGTGACAGTGTGTGTGTGTGTGTGTGTGTGTGTGTGTGTGTGTGTGTGTGTGTGTGTGTGTGTGTGTGTGTGTGTGTGTGTGTGTGTGTGTGTGTGTTTGTGTGTTCACAAGATCACGCGATTCTACACATGAGTTAAACCAAATGAAGAGCCACATTGGCTCTTAATATGACAAGGTTTTCAATCCAGGAATCATTTATGCGAACCTCTTGTGAATCCTCTCCAATGTCAGCACCCCCCTTCTAAGATAAGAGATCTAAAACTGATCAGAATAGTCTAAGTGAGGTCTCGCCAGTGCTTTATGACGCTTCAATATTACATCCTCGGTTTTATATTCTCGTCATCTCGAAGTGAATGTTAACACCGTATTTGCCCTCCTGATCACCGACTCAACCTGCAAATTAACCTTCACAGAATCTTGCACAAGGACGCTTAAATCTCATTGCACCTCATATTTTTTTTATAATTTTCTGCCCATCAGGTAAATAGTCTACCCTTCTATTTATTTTAACTATGACTCTACAGTTTTGACAATATATTCCATCTGCCACTCTTTGCCCATTCTTCTAATCTGTCTGACTCTTTCTGTAGCCTCTCTACTTCCTCTAAACAATCTGCCTCTCCATTTAACTTTCAAATATCCAGAAAACTTGGCCACAAAACTATCAATTCTGTCATCCAACTCATTGATATATAACGTGAAAAGAATCGGTCCCAACAGAGACCCTGTGGAACACCACTATTTACCGGCACCAACCAGAAAAGGTTCCCTTTATTCTCCACGACTCCAACATCTTCCCAACCACTGCGAGCAGACTAACAGGCCTATAATTTCTTTTCTTCCTCTTTCCCTTCCTGAAGAGTGGAGGAATATTTCCAATTTTTCATTCCTTCTGACACATGCAAGAATCACTTGATTCCTGAAATACCATTACTAATTCCTCCACAGTCTCTCCAGCCACCTCTTTCAGAACCCTGCAGTGTACACCACCTGGTCCAGGTGATTGATCCACCTTCACACCTTTCATTTGCCCCTGAGGGTGAAAAGCCTCTGTTTGGGTGTGACTGGACCGATTGAATATTTCAGTGAAACTCAGATCCGCAAGCCCTGGGAGCGTCATTATAAAGATTCGCTGCAACTTTCAACCTCACTGATATTTTCCTGTTGATAGGTGACCAGAACTGCACACAATACACCAAGTGTATCCTCCCTAATGTCCTGTAGAAATTCAACTTTACATCACAACCTGTGTACTCAATAAGGTGATTAAGGTGTCCTTAGATCCCTAAAAGTTGCCTCACGGGTATCACTAATCACTATCTGTGTACTCAATAAGGTGATTAAAATAGAAGCGGGAGCGGATACCGGACCACTGGAAAATGATGCTCGAGACGTCGGGCACAAGGTAATGCAAACTGAACAAGTATTTGTAATCAGACATTTGGATAGGTACATGGATGGGAGAGGTATGAAAGGCTCTGGTCCTGGTGCAGGTCGATGAGACTAGGCCAGAGAATTGGAAGTACCAGAGGGTTCTTTACGATAATCGGAACAGTTTATTGTTGTGGGGTTCAATGAGTCTATATTCTATCGCTAAGAATCCTCTGCAGTAACTTGCCTACCCCAGACATGAGACTCACCTGTCTACGTTATTCCAGTATTATACATTCCGGTTCTTAAATAAGAGAATAACATTTATTGCCGCTTTCCTGGTATCTTCAGTGTAGCCAAATACAACACAAACACGTTGGTAAAGTCCACTGTAATTTCATTTACTGCCTCTCCCAATAACCTGAATTATACCCCGCCAGGCTGTGCGGAAATATCCCCCGTTAGCTGACTAAACACGGCCTCCTTAGTGGTCCTGTACTTATACAAATTGAAAAGATATTGTGGATAAGAACAGGACGGGAATGGTTTAGTCATTGACACTTACAGCAGGGAAAGGACCCTTCAGCCCATGTGTCCATGTGAGGGCGACGTACATTCAAGCTAACTCCTGTCCCGTAGGAAATGGGTCAAATGCCGGCAGATAGAATTCGTTTAGGTGGGCACCAGGTAGGCATGGAAGAGTTGGGCCTAAGGGCCTATGTCAATTCTGAAAGGGAAGGGCGACGTTCAGTTCTGGTCAGAGTTATATACAAATAATATTTTACGCTGGAAAACTGCATAAGATATTCACTATTTGCTGGGAGAGTTTGAGGGTCTTGTGCCATGGGACGAGATTGTTCTCTGGGTTTACAGATGGATCTTGGGATCTTAATTTATAACACCCTGAAATGGGTACACACGATGGCGGGTTGTTCAAGGCGCTGTAGGGCCTCCTTGTCTTTTGTAGTGGAAGCGCACAGTTCCAGTATCAGGTAGTTATTTTACGGTGTTGTAAATCTCTAGTTGAACAGCTTCTGGAGTATTGCATTCCACTGTTGGGAAAATGTGGAGGTTTTGAACGGTGATTAGAAGAGGTTTACGAGGACACGGCAGGGTAATGAGAGATTGGACCATCTAGAGATATTTTCTCGGCAATGGTAAAGGCTGAGGGAGGCGGGCCAAGGTTTATAGGAATATGAGAGGCGCAAACAGCGTAGACAGCCTGAGGAGCAAATGTCTAACACTAGAGGGCGAGCGTTTAAGGTGAACAGAGGAACACTGCCTCATTAGTCCTTGTTTATGTACTATTTATTTAGTTTGTAATTCCGTGTACTTTTCTACCTTTTCCCGACACTGCTACTGTAGTGTCACTTATTCACTTATTCACACAATTCACTTATGCAATGCTAAACCTGTCTCAGAATGGTTCAAGGAGATGTGTGTTGCAACATTAGTAAAACATGAAACGCTAGTTCTATTGGATCGGAACAGCTCAGTGAGCGGAACGGCCTGTTCCCCTGCGGTACTGTCCCATGCTGGTGAAATCACGGCCGGAGTACTGTGTGTATCTCCGGTCGCCGCCACAGGAAGGACGTGATTAACCTGGAAAGGAGCAGTAAGTATTAACGACTTGTGTTTCCTGGACTGGAGGACTCGTATCCGAAGGAGACTGGATAGAGACGGAGGGTGATGAAACACTGATTCCCCCCTCCGACAGCACAGGTCCCACTTTTGAATGTGAATGGAACGTATGTGGGATCTGTAGGATAATTAATTCATTCAATGTGTAGGGGCATTAAAGTGTTTAATTTTAAGCACATATATGAGACGTTAACGATATAGCTCCCCCTCCCGATCCTTCTAGTTATGGACCTATATCGTTAGCGTCTTATTTACGTAAACTTATGGGACGTTTGTTAATCTAGCATTATATATTGGAAGAGAGAGGCGATGTATCGTTTTATCAGTGTGGGTTTAGGAAGGGTAGAACGACATTAAGTAGAGTTTTATGTTTGGAAGACGATACTGATACTGTTGAAGTACTGTTAAATAAAGTTGTAATAGCAGTGTTTTTAATATTGAAAAGGCAGATGATATTTACGGAAGGAAGGGCTTTTGATTAAATTATGGACATCAGGAGGGGAGATTGTATCATCTTTTCCGAGTTTATTTTAATTTGGACGGTCTCTGCAAGTAAAGGTAGGAAAGATTCATTCTAGTTTCTATGGGATCGAGAATGGTATCCCACAAGGCAGTATTTGCAATTCTTTATTGTATAATATTTTGATTGATGCTGTTTTCTCTGAGATAGCGTGGTTAAATTACTATGTACAGTTGAAGGAGCTTTCTGGATTAGAGGTAGACATTTGAATTTAAGTGTATGGAGGCTGCATTTAACAATTAGTATATTTACACAATAGGCAAATAGCTTTCGGTAGCTAAACACAAGTTATGTGTTTTACAAACAGGACTAGTGGACCTGCCATTGATCTGAAATTATAAGATCAAACTCTTGAAGACGAGTCCGTGCTGAGACTTCT